>NW_017803976.1:2303278-2318164 GCF_001625305.1 Branchiostoma belcheri
GCGCCAATTCAACCCGCCCGTTGAAGATCTTCTTACTACATATACTTGTTTCGTCCGTCCTGTGTTGGAATATGCCGCGCCTCTATGGCACCCTGGTTTGACCAAAGCACAGAGAAGGAAGATTGAAAACATACAAAGAAGAGCCACCAGAATCATCCTTGCTAAGGAGTTCACAAACTACAAGTCAGCACTGGAGACGCTACAGCTACAGACTTTAGAAGATCGCAGAATAGCCCTGTGCAGACCGGGTTTGCCAACAATATACAAGTTTCTACCCTCTACCGACACTGGCTGCCACAAACCAGGGGTAGTGTCAGTGGGAGGATGACTAGACAACATGCAAAACTTGACCAATTGCCAGCGCGCACAGAGCGGTACAACAGAAGTACATTACCGTACCTTGTTCACATTTTAAATCATGAATAGTCTGTGTAAATGTATGATTTTAATATGATTTAATGACTGTTTTTACAACACGGAATGATGATCAGGATTTTATTTCACTGTCTAAAGCTTTTATTCACGCAATTCAGCCTTGTGGCTGCCTAGTGATGGAGCTGTATTGTGATTTGTGTTTGTGTTTGAAATAAACCAATGATACATTATCACCTGTACGGAGCCTTACCTGGTCCACAGATAAAAGAACAATGCCAATATTACCTGTACGGTGTCTTACCTGGTCCACAGATGAAAGGGCCATGTAAATATTACCTGTACGGAGCCTTACCTGGTCCAGTTACTGTACCCTCTAGTGGACCAACTCCCCTGGCATGTTATCTTTCTATTTGGCCGATTTCTACTCTTTCCAGCCGCCACCCTAAGCTTGATAGAGACTAAGAAGGGACACGCAATTTCAACGACTGCACAATGCAAAATTACGCACGTCGTACTGCAATGTAAACAAGAAGGTTAACTAGAAAGGCCAATATTTGCTTTGGAGCAAATACAGCGATGGGTTCACCACATTTTACGACATGGCAGGGAAAGAATGAGAAACACAAGGGAAAACAATGATTTACATTGATATAACTATAATATGAAGTAACATACAACTAAAACAACAGTTGGATAGCTATTCCCTACTTTATTGGTTAGGATTTTTAATTGCATAATGCAAACTGTTGATTTTCAAAATAAAAAAAAACGTTCATGCCCCGCATTCCAATGCTGGAGCAGAAAAGCTTGAAATACCTACCAAAACACTTGAATAAAGACATACTGTCAGTATGAAAATGCTCTGTGCAGGTGTTATTAACAATCACATAAACTATGAAGCCATACATTGAATAAGCTATACATATAATATGATTATCATAACCTTTATTTTTAAAATCATGCCAGTGAGCTAATTACATGTACAGAGTGAAAGAAAGTAAAGTAAAGCAGTAGAATTTCTGTACTAGCTATGATAGTACTTCATATGATTCGTCCTCATCGTCATCATTCAATGTGGTCTATCTCTTGCTACTAGTGACTGGTAATACCTCTGTAGATTCTTCACACTGGCAGAGTACCGTACTCCTTCTCTCTTGTCAGCTCAATACTTTTGTGACAACATCAAAGTGATTTTAGTTTGTATGTTGGAAAAATACAAAAGACTAACATTCTAAGTTATTGACATTCTTGAGTAAGAACAATCAGTTTTTGAATGTTAAAAGCAAAACAACGAAAATAAAAAAAATGTTGAAATTGTTAAAATGCAGAATTGTTAAAATCGTTAAAACTGATAAAATTGTTAAAAATTATAAAATTGTTAAAAATGTTAAATTGCTAAAAATATTTATGTCCGATGCACTGGGGTTCGAACTTGCAATGCCTGGGATTGCCGCCTTGCGCGTTTCCAACCGAGCTAACTCGGTGCGATACACATCACTCACTGCATTGTATGTCATAAAAAGTAAACAGCATGGCGGTATCGATCGCCTCAAGCCACCAAGACTTTCAACTATTAACTACGGGGTTTCCTTCTTTATCAGGTTTGCTTTTGAACCACCTTGATGTTACTTAACTATCAACCCGGCTAGCAGAAGCCGCCGGCTCCTTTGATATTACAGCCGCTCCCTGTCCAATCTTGTTTACACGCCGGGCGCAGGTCATTGACCTCCAACTTGCGTTGTTCCAACAGAGAAGAGCAAAATGTCTGGCTCCCGCAGAACGTACCGCACTCTCCCGCTGGACGTACCGCACTCTCCCGCAGAACGTATCGCACTCTCCCGGAGGACGTCCCGCACTCTCCCGAGGGAAGTCCCGCACAGCGTCCTGCACTCTCCCGCAGAACGTCCCTCGAAAATTGATGCGTATTTCGTGGCCTGTGCTGTACCTACCAAAACACTTGAGTTCATACTGTCAAAGGCCGTGTCTATACGGAATCACCCAAACCGCGATTCGGGTAACTCACATTCCTCACATCTGGTCCACGTGCCACACACACCTGTGAAACCGTGTCCGAACATAATGCGCGTGAGCTACATTTATTGCTGTTTGATGATAACACGCAAGGCGGCTTGTTATTAATGTCAGAGGTCAACGACCTGCTTGCTGATGCCCCCCTCCCAGCGTATCTCGGCCGAATGCCGACGTGGTCCCGCCAGAGGCGGTGAAGCTCGCCCTAGAACGGACACATTATTTGACCATTACTGCTCTTTAAGTTGCTGCCACGTAAAAGTTGGTATTGCATATAAAAAAGAAATATCACTCCGTAATCCATGACCAGGCGAAGTCACATTGAAATCACATTGCGTTCAAACGCAAATCGCGATGCGGGAAAACCGATTCGAAACCACCTCTAGAAGTGGCTCCAGACGAAGGCGCTTTCAATGTGATTTCGGAGCGTTCAGACGGAGCCACTTGAAACCGGCTTCGGGGTAAACCACATGTAAACCGCCTTGGGTGGTTCCGTATAGACAGGGTCAAAATGGAATGGCTTTGAACAGGTGTTAATTGAGTTAATCCAATCAAATCCAACAGCCAATCAGCAAGAAGAAAAGATTAGGCTGCGTCAGGTTCATGCTTGCATGCCCATATATGGGCATGCCGCCCAATTTCTTTCTTATTACGTCACGCGCGTACGCCCCCGCACAGTACTTTCCTATGGGGACCGCTAAAAAAGCAAATAAAACGATTGTAAAAGCTTGTATCACAAAAATTTAAAAAACGCCTAGGGGTATTTGCCCACTGTACCTCCATACCAAATTTCAGGACCTTAGGCCCTAAAATGAAGAAGCTGAATCCATTTAAAGAAATGGCAGGAGAAGGAGAAACATCAGAAAAAGCAATATGGGTTCACCACCACTTCGTGGTGTGGTGAACCCATAAAAACAACAGGGAACAGCAAATGGGTGGAAATCAATAAATGGTAAAAAAAAGAACATGTAGGCTATGTATGAGTTAATCTAATGCAAACCGTTTAATATCAATAATGTAAGTTTGTGTGATTGTCAAAATGTTACAGTTTGTATCTGGGTGTAAATAGGGTGATCCTCTAAGTAAAGTGTTATCGTAAAACGTACATATAGAATACAATCCGGTGTATTCCGTATCGCCCGAGGTACCAGCCCGACCGCGCGTCAGATCGCCCGAAGGCCGGAGGGTGATCCGATCCGCGGAAGGGCTGGGACCGAGGGTGATGCGGAATACACCGTGTTGTATTTTAGTTATGTCATACCCACCCACGAAAACACGCCTTTCAATGCGAAATGAGCAAAAATTTGGTGTCCCTAATCCAAAAAAAAGCAACAACATCAATTCCAACGTCCGAATTTTGCATTCGAATTGTCGAAAGCGTTGCACGCGGTTAGGGCGAAACGCGTTCGAATCGTTCTATGGAACATTTGGAAGGGCCGGGCTGTACGCGTTAAGAACCCCCGGGCTGTACCGCTAGTTATCACACGGGCCGGGACACCCGTATCGAACGTAATCGCGGCCCGGGTAGGACATAAAGTGAGGTATGACATACTTCCTGGCAAAATAAGTTCGAGTTTGGCTTAGCACCTATTGTAGTTCTGAAAATGTCAAGATTTTAACTCCGGAAAATGTATAAGTGGAATAGTTTTTTTTTCTATTCGAACATTTCTCACAAGACATGGCGACGGCACACTCAAGTTTTTTCAACGTATTTTATGCGTCCGCCAACGCAGACAAACGCATGAATGGACAACAGACATACTCATTTTCACCTGTGGTAAGTGAGGAAATTCGTGTAAAGTGCCTTTCCCAAGGGCGCAGGATTGGTGGCATGGCCGGATTCGAACTCGGACCTCTTGGTTGCGAGCCGAACGCTCTGCCGTTACGCCACACGACCCCACAAATGATGGCCGATGTACAATGTTCTTTTTTCTCTTTTAACGTTGTGCTCTTGATCATTGTTGATCTGTTTAAAGTTTTTGATAACTTCCTCTTTATTCGTGTTTCTCTTGACTCAATTAAGATGATGCCCAACACAAATAATGACCAGATTCCAGACTCCGCATTGGGACCTGCAGCTTAAATCATAGTTTATATCAACGTAATTTAGTTCTTAGTTCTGCCTGTACCTGTGGGTCTAAATGCGAAGACATTGTACATTTCCTTTTGCACTGCCCTGTATACAACTTGCATAGAGTGACCCTTCTCAGCAACCTACAGAGCCTAGTAGGCTCTACTGTTGACCTGCGCAACTTGTCTGACCAAGCCAGTATTAATCTTTTACTGAGGGGTTCGCCCCTTTTACGTCTTGATGTTAACAAAAAAATTCTGATCCTTACTCAAACCTTTATACTTAATACTCAACGGTTTACAGTTGCCTAATGATTTATATTGCCGTTAGCTTTGTATATACGAACGCTCATTTGTTGTATTGTCATTGTTATACCTGTAATTTGTATTCTATGTCAGGGGTGTGATTAATATTAGCTTCGGCTAGAGTTTCCACCCCTGTGTCTTGTACTTTGTCTTGTATTTTGTTGTTTCAATAAAAAAAAATAATAATGACCAGAGATCAACCCGATGGCTAGTTTAACAGCAAGTGTTATCATACTGCAACAGAAATTTGGTGAAAAATCTTGATTTTATTTACTGAAATTGGAACAGTACGATACACGTAGAGTATTACACACATTCAAAAATATAATTAGATTTATCACATTCTAATAAAATGACAATAAAGTACATCTTAACTATAACTCAACATCGTATCAATCCAATAGTTCGATATAGCTACTTTTTTTATTGAAACATATAGGGACAAGACGTGGTGGCGACACACTCAAGTTACACTTATATTCATGTCGCCACCGATAGCTACGTCCTGTCCATACAAGTTCTAGCTGCTAGAATCTTTGACATCTTTGGGTACGAGCCAGCGCCCTTCGGCATCGCCGTCGTTCATTACAAAGTCTCGCAGTGGGTGGCACAATGATGCAGTTGAGCGGGTATAATTAGGATCTCTACATTGTCACCGTGTAGCCATGGAGGTCTCCCAACAAGTTATCTCGGCAACGCAGTATTGAACAACCCGGCGAAGTGGCAACTTCCCGCGCTAATCAAATCACGAGGTTAATGTCTTATACGCCAAAAATACCAAGAAATGCGTCACGAAAGTTCACGGTAACGAGACCCGAGGAGACTTGTCTAACCCGCTTAACAAGAACACGCTTATCGCGGAAGAAAACAACTTAACCCTAATGGTCTCTGGCGGAAGCGAATCTTTCCTCTTACCTCCAGACGTGGCGGAAAGTCACTGACAAATTGATTCCATGAATATTATCCCACAACTTTGCATGCTGGCGACGCTAATCATTCAATGGATTAATCATGTTTGAAGCATCATGAATAAACCACAGAGGGTAAAGAATATGTATGCGAGCGAGTCTTTAGTTCACGTACGACTTGTGTGCGCACTTGATAAGATTATAATGTAAAGTATATCTTAATGAGTAACTTGCTGCAAGCTGTGTACCACATATACATTCCATATACATCCGTTAAGTCACAGTTATATAAGCGTATTTACATGTTTCATTATGTTTCCAGTAAGAAATCCAAAGCGTGGTGATCTGTCTTGTGTTTCCGTCGTTAAGTCGGTGATGTATGGCATATCAAACCTCATTCTTTATACAGCAGCATTGAAATATGAACATTTACAGTTTTTGCAGCCATGCCAAGACATGCAGAAACTTTAACATCAAGGGAAGGAATTGGCTATAAGACCACATCAAGTAAATTTTATGGATGTCATACTCCGCAGACTCCAAATCTAATGCAATAGGGCGAAAAAAAAGGCGGGCTAAAAAATATATATATTCATTTTCAAATTTTGATGTCATAAGTCTTCTTAAACATTAATTGAGGTGACAAAACATGAAATCACAATCAAACAGATCTTTTATTATTTTATTCAATAGTGTTACCTATTCTTTTAGATGTGTAAAGACCTAAATTAACGAAACATTCTAGCAAAGCGGCTAGCCGTACCATTATTGGAAGCTACTATACTGGGGTTAGGTTGGATGCGATGGAACATGTCAGTGTCAACATTAGCAATCAAACGCAAACCATTGTGCCTCAAGTTTGCTGGATCCCTGATGGTCTTGGAACCGATAGGCATTTACAACATTTTCAGCATGCTGACCACCGTCAGAAGGCCAAAAAATTTCTTGTTTTCCTCCAAAATCAGGCGACAGGTAATGCGCGCCCTGATGCCATCCATAAAAAAACTTGGTGTGGCCTAATTAAGTGTATAAACCAATTCATACACATTTCCTCACAGAGTCGATGTACCAGAATGGTTTCCCTGCGTGCGTGAAGTAAGCCTCAGGGGATTACAATCCTCAACCCGATTTCATACATGTGTCGTGGAAGACCCATTCCCGCGTGAGCCGGAAACGTTCTTTATGTAATTACCGGCTCTCATCTCTGATTAGCATGCCGTCATAATTACACGGCAGGTTCCAAAGTATCTCAAGAGTCACCGAGTGTGCAATTATGTCGACCAACGTGAACTCATTGCGTGCTTTTACAATGGTATATACCGCTTTAAAGTGTGTGCGTCATACAGAACCCATGTGCGTAATAATACTATGCTTTATCCGTCTGCGAATTCGAAGGACGTGTGTAAATATCCTTGTTGGTGAACTCCTACAGAATACTCATAGGAAATTCAAACTCTACTACTGGATAAATTACGGAGATAATTTCCGCACGTTTCAAGTGACATCCACCACTTTTCTTCAGCGCGTCACTAATGAACTAAGAGAACTCGAGTAGGCATACATGACCAACAGTTACTGAAAAAAAAAACTGTTGAACATGACAAAGGTCTATAAAGTCATTGATATGTAAAGTACATAGGGTAGTTGCTATGGTTAGACAACACCATAGGAACTGCTACTGTCCTTTAGGTTGTGGCAGGGCGGGGGCTCATGTGCTAGAGAGCTCTACACGCAGTCCTCCCTTACGGTTTAAGGTGGGGTTACAGAATACATGCAGGAGGTGGGGTATCGTGGGGTATCGTGGGGTATCGTGGGGTCGTGTGGCGCAGTCGGTAGCGCGTTCGGCTCACACCCGAGAGGTCGTGGGTTCGAACCCTGCCCATGCCACCGATCTTGTGCCCTTGGGAAAGGCACTTTACACGACTTTCCTCACTTCACTCAGGTGTAAATGAGTACCTAGCTTCGGCTAGGGACGTCCCTCGGATAGGACGTTAAATGGAGGTCCCGTGTTTGGGAGAGCCACACCCCACGCACGTTAAAGAACCCACCGCACTTATCGAAAAGAGTAGGGGACCTTCCCGGTGTGAGTGGTTCAAGCCTTACAGTCTGGTCTCGGGTTTGACATCTTTGAAGAGGTGATAGCCACCTGTTATGTCAATCCTTCCACAAATGTGGTAAATCGTCATAAAATAAAAAAAAATAAAGGAGAGGGATTCAATATCCGGAAATTGTGCAACTACAAATCTGAAACCTTGTCTCGATGTTGTCACTTGTTCACGCGAGACTTGGTCACTCCTTCGAAAATTTGGAGGTACGTGTAGGTGTTTGCTACCTTTTAAATTAGTCACCGATTGATGAATATTCTAATATTAAAAATGTTAATCTTACGTGACTGATGAACCTTCTGTGGGCTTGTTTGGCGTAACGGTAGAGCATTCGACTCAGAACCAAGAGGTCCTGGGTTCGAATCCTGCCATGTCAACAACCTTGTGCCCTTGGGAAAGGCACACGACTTCCCTCACTTCACTCAGGTGTTAATAAGTATGCCACAGTAATCATTATCGTGATCGTGGGCATTAAAAGAAAAACCAAATCTCCTCAAGAAAACTAAAGAAGAAATAACTCAGGAAGACATATATAAGTTACATCAGGGGTACGTACAAAGTAAGAGTTAACTGTTTCGCTAGTCACGTTCAGAATGTAAATTGTTTCCGGTCTACTGCATTCTGTATAGTTTACGGTAGGATGAACAAGATATTATACAGACTTGCTTCACACATCCCACATTCTGGCGGCTCATCCTTGTGGAATGGTTCACTGGATAAATGGTTCACTGGTCACAAAAGCCAACTCTGTGACCTTGCCCCTTAGGCCATGTTGATTTGATTATATGGATGACATCCTCTGGGAACCCCAAAACTGATGCGCGCGTGCGAATAAAAAAAAGTTTTGCAAAAAAAAAGTTGCTTTCATTATGAAATCTGCGTGATCATGAAGGTTGAAAAAATGACACAGAGTATGGTTTGGTGAATAATCTACTCTTTAAATTTTAAATTCATTTCTCTTTACATTTTCGTCTTTTTTGTTTGATTTTGGCATTTTGCGACATTGGTATCATTTTTGAATAATCTTTTTGCAACTTACGGTATATATTTGCTCATTTTGCAACTGTTTTGTACGATTTACAGTATGGTTGAAAACTTCTTTTTTTTTTGGAAACGGCCGAAAATTCATGCGCGCGCGGATGTCATCCATATAATCAAATCAACATGGCCTTACCGTTATGAGGCACCGATGGATACTGGTACTATGCTGACTCAGTGCTCCAATGGTACAATATGGGAGAGGCCATGCTATGTTACAAGTGTCAGTGATAGGTACCTCAACCTCTAAGACCCTGGAAATACGGAGCATTAACGTGGCGTCGGGTGGTGTAGTGGTTAGAGCAATCGACTGTGAACCGGGAGACCCGGGTTCGATTCCGAGTCATCCCCGGGACATGTTCGATTCCGAGTCATACCCGGGACATGTCTGAACATGCGCCCCGACGTTGTGCCCTTGGGAAAGGCACTTTACACGAATTTCCTCACTCCACCCAGGTGTGAATGGGTACCTAACTTCGGTTGGGGAAAGTCGTATTGAGGCCACCTGGCGCCGAATTATGGCTGCCGTATAGACCCTTGCGACAGTTTCACAAAAATTTGTGGAACAACTATGTGTATCATGTGTATTATTTGATTGTTTTTTTATTCGCACGCGCGCATCAGTTTTGTGGTTCCCAGAGGATGTCATCCATATAATCAAATCAACAAGGCCTAAGGGGCAAGGTCACAGAGTTGGCTTTTGTGACCAGTGAACCATTTATCCAGTGAACCATTCCAATAAAAACCATTTATTATTATTATTATTATTAACATTCTCTGGAAAGCAAATTACAATAAATAACAGTGTAAAGGTACTTCTTGGCGTTCAAGTCTTTAAATAATGTGATTGCCATATTTTTTTCGTATGAAAGCCACTACAATGGCCATCCAAACACAGATTAATCAGGAAGCATATAAATCCTATTAACCCAGAGAACTTAGAATAGATATATCATATACTGGAAGGAACCACTTAGACCCTGGAAATAGAGAACATTCTCTGGAAAGTAAATTACAATAGATAACAGTATACATATACTTGCTGGCGTCGAAGTCTTTAAATGATGTGATTGCCACAAAATATTTCTTCCTTTGAAAGCCACTACAATGGCAATCCAAACACAGGTTAAGAAGGAAGCATATAAATCCTATTAAGCCAGAGGACATCGGAATAGATATATCATATACTGGTAGGAACCTCTTAGATCTTGGAAATAGAGAACATTCTCTGGAAAGCAAATTACAATAAATAACAGTGTAAAGGTACTTGCTGACGTCGAAGTCTTTAAATAATGTGATTGCCACAAAATATTTCTTCCTTTGAAATCCACTACAATGGCAATCCAAACACAGGTTAAGAAAGAAGCATATAAATCCTATTAAGCCAGAGAACTAAGAATAGATATATCGTATACTGATAGGAACCTCTTAGCCCTGGAAATACAGAACATTCTCTGGAAAGGAAATAACAATAGATTACAGTATACATATACTTGCTGGCGTCGAAGTCTTTGAATAATGTGATTGCCACAAAATATTTCTTCCTTTGAAATCCACTAAAATGGCCATCCAAACACAGATTAGGAAGAAAGCAAATAAATCCTTTTAACCCAGAGAACATCTGAATAGATATATCATATCTTAGACCCTGGAAATACAGAACATTCTCTGGAAAGCATATCACAATAAATAATAGTGTAAAGGCACTTGTTGACGTTCAAGTCTTTGAATGTAATTGCCACAAAATATCTTTGCACCACAACGACCATCCAGAGACAGATCAAACAGGAAATCGTGTAAATCCTATTAACCTTGAGAACATTAGAATAGATATAAGCAGTGTTTCATAGCCAAAACTACCACCGCGCTGCCTTGAACTTCCAAATAGCCTGCTCTACAGCGGTGCTTAGGTGTATGATGAGTAATGTGTTGGGCTCTGACGGGTGTTAATGCCTTTCCCCGCGGTGAATACATTTTGTAATTGCGCAGAGCCTGGGTGAACTAATGTATCGACCCAATTCCGGGGGAAAGTGGCTTAATTTCCTACGACACATACATCGATTAGGACGTGGAAAAGCGGGCATCAGTCATTGTACGAATAGCAGCAAACGCAACATTGACATTTTAGAGTCACCACCATTTGCCAGGATAGGTGGAAAGTATAATGATGATGTGTCTGTGGTATGATATGCCACAAACATTCCAAAAGTTCACAGGCCAAAAGGTATGGGATTATTTTTGCGTGAAAGCTTAAAATTGGTCGAATGAACACAGGGAACCATTAGCGAAGAGAACTGCTGACTGTCTCAGCCATCATCAGGTAATGTACCAGTATGTCATAACCCTTTCATGAGTTGACCACATGTGGCAATCTCTCATACTACACAGCTGAAGTAGAAGACTACAACTTCTACCTTATGCTTTTATCAATTTATCAAATTGGTCGAATGATCACAGGGAATCGCTGGCCTGTTGCATCAGCCATCAGCAGGCAATGTGATGTCATAACCCTTTCATGAGCTGACCACATGTGGCAATCTCTCATACTACACAGCTGAAGTAGTCGAGTACCATTTTTACAGGTGGGCCTCTACCTTCTGGCTTTATCAATCTGCCAAATTTATCCAATTGGTCGAATGATCACAGGGAGCCGTTTGCGTAGAGAACTTTCTGTTGCATCAGCCATCAGAAGGCAATATGATGTCATAACCCTTTCATGAGCTGACCACATGTGGCAATCTTTCATACTACACAGCTGAAGTAGAAGAGTATAACTTTCACAGGTGGGCTTCTACCTTCTGGCTTTATTATTAATTTACCAATTTATCAAATTGGTCGAACAACAGCGAACCGTTTGCGTAGAGAACTTCCTGTTGCATCAGCCATCAGCGGCAATGTGATGTCATACACCTTTCATGAGCTGACCACGTATGGCAATCTCTCATACTACACAGCTGAAGTAGAAGGCTATAACGTCTGCCTTCTGGCTTTACCAATTTATCAAATTGGGCGAATGATCACAGGGAACCGTTGGTGTAGAGAACTTCCTGTTGCATCAGCCATCAGCGGCAATGTGATGTCATAACCCTTTCATGAGCTGACCACATGTGGCAATCTCTCATACTACACAGCTGAAGTAGTTGAGTATAACTTTCACAGGTGCGCCTCTACCTTCTGGTTTTACCAATTTATCAAATTGGTCGAATTATCACAGGGAAGCGTTTGCGTAGAGAACTTCCTGTTGCATCAGCCATCAGCAGGCAATGATGTGATGTCATAACCCTTTCATGAGTTGACCACATGTGGCAATCTTTCATACTACACAGCTGAAGTAGTTGAGTTTAACTTTCACAGGTGCGCCTCTACCTTCTGGTTTTACCAATTTATCAAATGGGTCGAATGATCACAGGGAGCCGTTTGCGTAAAGAACTTTCTGTTGCATCAGCCATCAGCAGGCAATGTATGTCATAACCCTTTCCTGAGCTGACCACATGTGGCAATCTCTCATACTACACGGCTGAAGTAGAAGACTACAACTTCTACCTTTATCAACTTACCAATTTATCAAATTGGTTGAACAATCACAGGGAACCGTTGGCCTGTTGCATCAGCCATCAGCAGGCAATGCGATGTCATAACCCTTTCCTGAGCTGACCACATGTGGCAATCTCTCATACTACACTGCTGAAGTGGAAGACTATAACTTCTACCTTCTGGCTTGATCAATTTATCAAATTGGTTGAATGATCACAGGGAGCTGTTTGCGTAGAGAACTTCCTGTTGCATCAGCCATCAGAAGGCAATGTGATGTCATAACCCTTTCATGAGCTGACCACATGTGGCAATCTCTCATACTACGCAGCTGAAGTAGTCGAGTACCATTTTTACAGGTGGGCCTCTACCTTCTGGCTTTATCAATCTGCCAAATTTATCAAATTGGTTGAATGATCACAGGGAGCTGTTTGCGTAGAGAACTTCCTGTTGCATCAGCCATCAGAAGGCAATGTGATGTCATAACCCTTTCATGAGCTGACCACATGTGGCAATCTTTCATAATACACAGCTGAAGTAGTTGAGTATAACTTTCACAGGTGCGCCTCTATTTTCTGGCTTTATCAACCACTCAGTGGCGTTCTTGTCCAGATGCCCAGACTTTAAAGTTAGTCTATTTGCAAAACATGTAATGAAGTAAATGGTTCTTGTCTTTAACTACTAGTTTTACTATTCGATGAGCGTAGACGATTTGGGAATGCAAGTGTAAAAGATTATGTGTTGGCTCAAGGAATTTAGCCATAGGCGCCGGCAGCTGTGTTATATAATGTGTAAAAACAGAACTAATCTGAAGTTGTACTTTCAGTTACTGTACAATATATGCGAGTTTACGCAATTAACGTTACATATTGTAAAGGATGAGAAAGCAGACGAAGAAGATTTTCAACTAAATTTGCTGACCATTTTCTATAAGCCATTTCTTTTTGCCATAAAAACGAACTTCATGGTTTGGAGTACTCCATGTAAAACAATGAATTCAGTACAGGAGCTCTGCATGTTTTACTTGCAGTTTCAGTTTTAGTATACATTTATTTATCAGTAGGTTACACAGGCTAGGTCATCTGTTTTTCAGGTAGTTATGGGACAATATAAACCACAATCAATACGAGAAGTAAATGTACAATAATGACAATACATAAAAACACACAATAATAATCATAATAATCACATAACAGTGCGCAGAAAACGTTAGTTTTAATCGCAGTGAGTTTCTGAAGGGCGTTCAAGTTGTGAGTTTTCTTTCTTCTTTGGTGAGATGATTGTACAACCCTGGTACTATAGGCTCTCTTTGTACGCTTTAATGTGTACCTGTGGAATTCCCAGCATCTGAGGATTCCAATTTGCTAAGTTTACAGTGAATGCATTATGTGGCCCACGATGTTAGCACTGCAACTTAATGTTACACCTTTAATGTGTGCCTGTGGAATATCCAGCATTTGAGGATCCCAGGTCGCTAAGTTTACGGTAAATGCATATGTGGCCCACGAAGTTAGCACTGCAACGTTTTACCACGTAAGGCCATGTTGATTTGATTATATGGATGACATCCGCGCGCGCATGAATTTTCGGCCGTTTCCCGAAAAAAAAAGTTTCCAACCATACTGTAAATAGTGCAAAACAGTTGCTAAATGAGCAAAAATATACCATAAGTTTCAAGGAAAATATTTAGAAACGATACCAATGTCGTAGAATGCCAAAATCAAAGGAAAAAAGACAAAAAAGTAAAGAAATGAATTCGAAGAGTAGATTATTCGCCATAACATATTCTGTGCCATTTGTTCAACCTTCATGACCACGTAGATTTGATAGTGAAAGCAACTTTTTTTTTTTTTGTCAAAACTTTTTTTTATTCGCACGCGCGCATCAGTTTTGGGGTTCCCAGAGGATGTCATCCATATAATCAAATCAACATGGCCTAATTTAAGAGAAATGGTCCCTCAGAGCACAGTGAAATAGGCGAAAGGTGTGTGTGCATGTGGAGTGTTGTCTCGTGTTAATAAAGCAAACATACTCACACCCCATCTTCTTTCCCACAGCTCTACCAACAGAAGTTTGGTTCTTCCTCCTGCTCATTCCAGTCTCCGGGTTCACATCTTGAAGACAGAAAAACAGAAGTCAGTGTATTGAAAACAGCGCTTGGCCTTGCACTTAAAATTATGTCACACAACTTGCAGGTTTATGTGGAACCACAAACTATGTTTGCGTCAGCGAAAGGCTGCTGAAGCAACCACTACGTGCAAAACTGCGACATAGAAGTAACCTGGCAACACTGAATGATGTTGAAATAAAATCATTATAAAAAACCAAAAGCATATTGTGTATTACTGCTAACATCTTCTTTCTTCTTTGGGGTTCAGATAGAATTCCTAACACATTAGAGAAAAAAAATTGACAATCATGTAAATTGTGAAGCATTATCTCACCTGTACAAACTCTTAACTCTACATCTCTTTCTGTAGAAGTCCACTGGTTTGCTGACCACTCATCTGGTCTTGTTTGGACAG
>NW_017803976.1:2318184-2368225 GCF_001625305.1 Branchiostoma belcheri
CTAAGTTTACGGTAAATGCATATGTGGCCCACGAAGTTAGCACTGCAACGTTTTTACCACGTAAGGCCATGTTGATTTGATTATATGGATGACATCCGCGCGCGCATGTAATTTTTCGGCCGTTTCCCGAAAAAAAAAGTTTCCAACCATACTGTAAATAGTGCAAAACAGTTGCTAAATGAGCAAAAATATACCATAAGTTTCAAGGAAAATATTTAGAAACGATACCAATGTCGTAGAATGCCAAAATCAAAGGAAAAAAGACAAAAAAGTAAAGAAATGAATTCGAAGAGTAGATTATTCGCCATAACATATTCTGTGCCATTTGTTCAACCTTCATGACCACGTAGATTTGATAGTGAAAGCAACTTTTTTTTTTTGCAAAACTTTTTTTATTCGCACGCGCGCATCAGTTTTGGGGTTCCCAGAGGATGTCATCCATATAATCAAATCAACATGGCCTAAGGTTGAATGTACAATGCATAACCTTTGCATTACAGGCTCAAGCACAGACGCTCTCAAAAACCACGCGCTATTGATTCGGCACTTAGACCATGAACACGGGTAAGACACGAGTCTGTTAGAGGGTATCAAGAGGTTTGTTCGCTGTGGGAATATTGATTTTAAACTTGACCCGACTTTAAAAGACTTTGGGCAATAAACCCTCGTTTACAAGGAATCGTGAACATCACTGTTGGTCACCGCGATGTCCATTGTTAAATAAACTAAAATGTTAGTGGCTACGTACATTTATCTTACACCTTTAATTTGATTCACTCTATACCGGCACGTATATTCAAACTCAGTAGATAAAGTGCATGTATAAATATACTAGTAGTGATATTATATAACTCCATATCTCGGATTATAGAGTTAGCCGTAAGTATTTTCAAGCATGTGTTGGGTAATATAGAACGATAGTCCCATAGCACATCATTTTAGTGGTGTATCTTATTACCTGTCTACTGGATTTCGAAACTACATAATAAGGGGTCACATTTGGAAGTTAGGCCATGTTGATTTGATTATATGGATGACACCCTCTGGGAACCCCAAAACTGATGCGCGCGTGCAAATAAAAAAAAGCTTTTGCAAAAAAAAAAGTTGCTTTCACTATGAAATCTACGTGGTCATGAAGGTTGAACAAATGGCACAGAATATGTTATGGCGAATAATCTACTCTTCGAATTCATTTCTTTACATTTTTGTCTTTTTTCCTTTGATTTTGGCATTCTACGACATTGGTATCGTTTCTAAATGCAACTTATGGTATATTTTTGCTCATGTAGCAACCGTTTTTCACGATTACAGTATGGTTGAAAACTTTTTTTTTGGAAACGGTCGAAAATTCATGCGCGCGCGGATGTCATCCATATAATCAAATCAACATGGCCTTACGTAAAGTGCGGAATTAATATGTCACGTATAAATTTGTACTAGTAGTGATATTCTAGCTCCATATTTCAGATTTAGAGTCAGTCGTAAATATATATTTCAAGCATGTGCTTCCGTTGGGCAATATAATGATAGTCTCATATATAATATAATAGTCTCATAACACTTTTAGTGGTATATCGTCTTACATGGACTTCGAAATAACACAATAAGGGGCACATTTGGAACTTACGAAAGATACGAAATTAATATGTATCACCTGTGGTCCAATTATAAAGGACATCAATCATATGAGGCTTATAATTCTGTTTAATAAAATAGATGTTGAGGAATTTTGATGCTTTACGTTCCATTAGAAATTATAGGAATTATAGTTATTTGATGAAAATATGACTCAACTTAATATGTGAACATGGCAATTAGATTGTCACTGGTTAATCAAATTAAGTTTTTTTACATTGACGCATAAATGGAATGAACAACAGTGTGATGGATAAAATAGCTTTCAGAGTGAACATGCCTGGTCTGGCTCTCTTCCAACTGCTGTCACAAGGTAACTACCTCCATCAGAAATAACCACACATAAAGACCTGAACCATACGAAGTATTTCTAGGAAACACATTACGGCTTGAATCGTATCAACGGGAGCACCTAGACATGGGGAGAATATCATCAGTAGGGCTTGATTATTCTACACAAGTCAAAGAGAATCTGCAACACTCTGGAGTACTGTTAGTTTCCGGTTCTGTCCAGTGTGTGGAGTTTATGTACCCCGATGAAATTCGCTGTGGGTGGCGAATGAATGAATGAATGAATGAATGAATGAATGAATGAATGAATGAATGAATGAATGAATGAATGAATGAAGGAATGAATGAATGAAGGAATGAAGGAATGAATGAATCAAGTACAAAGGGATAGTTTTGTATACACGTACATGTATACATAGTTAGCACTAGCCATGGTCTATTCACGTAAATTCAAACTATGATGGCAAGAAGGTAAGAGCATAGTATGTTTCAGTATCAGAGATTTGTCTTAGCTCATTAGAAAAGTGATTTTGTCTGTATTACGTAGGTGCATAAAGATGGGAAACATCGATGTTAATTATTGATATCATTTTATAAAGTTCAATTCTCTCATTGCTATACAGACTACAAACTACTATAAAATGATGTTCATCTTCTATTTTATCTAAATTACAGTATCGACAATGAATGAATCATTTAGGGGTGGTGTACAGTGACAGGTGAGTTGAGGTGAGGTACAGTGCCGCTACTCTGTTGCCCTGATACATGGAACATTCATAAATATTCAGTTTGATTTTCCATAATTCTTTCGGAACAAAAACTAATTTTTTCATGAACGGGCATATGACCATTCAAATATTTTATTCGCCCAGACATCTTAGGTGCGAACGATGTAACTTGTAACCACATTGCCTTCACAACTTTATCATTGACACTCTTATATGCCTTCTTCGTTACGGCGTATGGAAACATACGACATTTTTCGGCAATCAATAAAGCCTCGTCGACGCCAACATAAAAGCTAAGTGTGGTGGATTACGCATGGTTTGATCAAATTGTCGCATCACTCAGTCTGCTAAATGCGCAAAACGTATAGTTTGTGGTCCGTGAGAAGAATGCTATGTGACATGAAACATGTATAGCTAAGACATACGGCTCTACTGAGGAAGATTCTGTATCGGCACGCTGTGTAGTATAATACTTGCACCAAACTTGGCACGTACTGGTGCCAAAAACCTATGGGATACGTTTTTAACGCAAGGTATAAGATATAATAGGGGTACTAGTTTTGGCACCCTATTTATGGGATAGTAGGGGTGATATCACATTGATTAACAATATAAAGAAATTCTGAATCTCTTTGTGGTTGATGTAGTTGCACATAAAGTGAAAAAAATGAACTTGTGCCCATAATACCTATTTGCACGTTTTTAAGAGTCAAATATTTTTCAGTAGTAAATAAATTGGATAAATATTGAGATCTAAAAAGTTCTCAATCTCTGATTTCACAACAAAACGATGAGGGCTATAGATTTGCCTTGACCTTCACGTCAAACTGACAACCGTATTCCGCAGGGGCTGCCGGGTATTCCTTGGTAATTACCATTTCTTCTGTTGCCTGAGCTACAATCTTGATAATTACACAGCAAGACTGGAATGAGCATATTAGAGAAAAGGCCACAGGTAATTCGCTTCGCATTGTCTACAGAGACCATTCTAGGGAAGCGCTGAGTTAAGCTAAAACATAATAGAGTTATAAGATCAAGTCAAAGAAGTACTCTGTTATGATCTCTTTCCAACATAGTAGTGCTACAGCATCTCAGTGACAGTTCTTAATATAGTATGTTTGTTACTGCTACGAGGGTCCACATCACTTTCACATTCACAAAACTGTAATGTCTTCGATGAAATTCGAACCTTCAATTACTGTACTTAAAGGTAAATTCTCGTAATTGATAGATCACCAACTTATCTTGTTTATACTCATTTATACTCATTTTTCTTTTACCCATTTTGTAATTGTGTATGTATTTTGTCATAATGTTTTACTCTCGTTTTATGTTTTTGAGTAGAAGGCAATATATGCAAGTGTGATCCCTGCCTAATACTCAATAAATATATGTGAATAAATTTAAAAACAATAAGATTACAGAACCGTCCAATCGACTGTTTGTCCTACAAGGCAGGCGCTTAAATGGCGTTATACAGCTGTACAACACATTCAAGAGCGGTGCCTCATCTGGTTACTAAGTAGAAATATTCAGTGGTGGCTAAATTAATGGTGAATTATTCAGCACCATTACTTATGGGGTAGAAGTGCGACATGTAACCTAATACATAAGCTTGTACACACTTAATCAACATGCTAGAACTTACTATTAGGACAACATACATCTTTGCAAACAAGCAATTCTGACTTTGTTAGTACTTAGATATGTTGAGGCAGGAAAATAGCATAGCATGATAGATGGTCAGTAGACAAAGAACATATGTTCTATGCTATTATCACATAACGGGAAGAAAGGGGGGGGGGTCTAGGACAAGAGTTTATCTAACATTCACCAACTGTAGAAGAGGTACTGGTTTTACCTTGGTTCCTAGACCACTAGACGCCTCCAGATAGGACTAAAGCCATTCTTATTTACATGAAGATTGTACAAAATTATTTTTGTTGAACTGATAGCAGGAATCAGATGGCGCAAAAGCTAACTGGGCAAATTTCCCAAAAGCAAATGTGTTGCTCATAAGTAACCGCGCTGTGCATGTGGGATGTGCCTAGTCTCTAGCTATCAGACCAACTACGCTGGATATATATAGGAGAATATTTGCCAGGGGAGTTTGGTCGCCTTGGGGCTTGACTGGCAGAGGGGGGAATTAACCCTCTCGCGGACTGACTCTCCTGGCCAACTATATTCCTTACTTTACCTAACTCTATGATCCGTACCCCCGAAGGAAGGCCTGGTGGAGGCTAGGATTAAATTGCCGACAAAGAGCATGGACATTTTACCTTGTTGTCGATGTTCAGGTCCATGTTGTTGTCAATGCTGATGAGAGGGATGCCTAGCTGTGTGGCCAGCCCGCCCACACCCAGCCCCATCCCCGCCGTGTCGGCAGTCACCATCACCCTCCGACCCGGCAATGCCACGAAATCACAGAAGGCTCGAAAGGCCACGTCCGTGTCGAACGACGCGTTTACAGACATTCCCTTCCATGTGACTCCAATATTAGAGTCATTCCTGATGATCTCCATGCTCTCCTCGAAGGCTGACCGGAGATACCCGGTGGAGTCGTCGGGGAAGGCCGCGCCAGCGACGGCGAGAGCGCCCTCCTCGAACCCCTGGTCCTCGCGAACCACCGTCAACAACAAAAACAGCATCTTGAAAAATAGTAGTTTAGGTCGCCTCTTCCGCAATGAAATCCCCATAGATAGTAAACCGCGCATCCTCCCGGTAGAATTATAAGTTACGCGTGCTCCAAACCGTTGTTCATTCGCAAAATATGTGCTCCAGTACTCTTATGGACTGGAAACTTCGAAGATTCTCAAAAGATGTGAACCTCGACACCTTAGGAAGAAACTGTTCCTTTGCAGATTATGCGTCCGACAGGTCGTGATTTTGTCCCTTCCTTCACGCGTTCTGCGAAGTGAATAAAACCATAAGGCAGACTACCTTTCCTCACTAATGGCACGCGTCTTCTCAGATCGGTCCATCCAGTAGGTACAAAAGAACAGGACTAAAAGTGCAAAATGTACGGGTACCGACAAAAAACAGCAAAATTGTTACAGCAACCTTCTTGGAAAATACGGCTCCGCAACTACCACCGCTATACATCCACGCACCGGACGTTACCACTGTTGTACTAGGGGGTTGGAAATGAACAGACGTCGGTATAAATTATCTTTCTAAAAGCAGATAGGCACGACGACATGACATCTGCTGAGAAGTAATCATTACACGGTGAATCGATAAATTAGATTAAGGTTACAGTTCAGACAATATAAGAACAAGAGTAAGATCATTTTATGAAGATACAGGTATAAACTGTCTTGAAACGTGCTAACGTACCTGAAGTTCTGTTAATGATGAAACATTACTGTGGAATCGTCTCGTAATGGATCTTCTTTTTTTCTTAATGTAATATAAAATAATATAAGGCAATTAAAAACGTATTCCCCATGGACATGTACGTCAGACTTTCATTTATTACGAAGAAAACACTGGCTAATCTTCGTGAATAAAATAATGCACTATCTAATCTGTTCCCGGCTAAGTTGTATCAGCTAATAAGAGCGCGCTGTGTGGTAAAATCCCCCGGCGCCATCATTTAAAATTCGCCGAGGGATGCCAACGGAAGGTTTTATAACCCCTTTTGACACTTTGAATCGAGCAGCAAAACAGCCGTCTTAGCTATACAGGGGTGATTGCCCGTTGTATCTACGCTTTACCAACACAAGTAACACGCATGCATGTAAGAAAAGTACCCTCAGTGGCAGCATTTAAGAACATGCTGCAATAATCCACGACGTAATTTATCAGGACTGGTAGGACGATGCTGTAACTAGTGTAAGTTTTGAAAAGTACTCTTCCTTGAAATTGTAATATGTTAATTTTGTATTTATGTGATATTGGAACCCCTGACATCTCCCCTTGAACGCTTGAAAAGCGACCACGGCCGAAGTGTAAATTCAAGGTTAAGTAAACGTCGAAAAAATGTATTGACAGATCCCAATCTCATAGGACATAACATCTATACTGGTCAAAATGTACCTTTCTTTCCCTGACATAATCTACAGTCATTTGCTGTTATTTCGTATTCAATGTTTCAATATGGTGTAAAGGAGTTTTGGCTGGCCCATTAAGGGATTTACTTACAAAACAATCAATCTTCTACTTGGAAAGCTCCTACTGACCTGATACATTGCTGTTGAAATCGTTATGATGACAGCTGGTACAAATGGATCGGCCATTTTATTTGCTCTAATTCAATTTCCTTCTAAAATTAGGACGATTTCCTATTGACTACGTCCCATAATTGGCCACGACAACATATCCGATCAGATTTAAAAAAATAATACATCATTCAAAGTTGATAATTCCCTGTTGCACATCGTGAGTTTTACTGGCAATCCTGACACACATACACTGGTACCGGGTGCTGAATGTGCAACCTACATGGCAGTAACTGTTATATCTATTATTCAATGGAAATTGACGGTTTGATGCATGGGGCATTTCTGTAAAGGATTTACTCGGATAGTCTTAATTATAATTGATGGTCTCCTTGCTTTCCGTTGCCTATGATAACAAATGGTTCCTACAATGATAACAAATGGTCCCTGCAATGATTTTGGGGTAATCGCTTTTCCATTTTTAAGAAGAATATGATCATGACATGAAGAGTACGTTTTATGGTAGAGTTTAATCGACGATGTTGTTTCTGATAATCCTGAATTATGTGATGTGAAGTTATAAAATCTAAAGTCAACTAGACATTAGCACAGACTCATAACTATGTGATTCACTTTATGTTCACGGCAGCAACAGTTCACGGTCTGAGAAAAATGGACATGTTCGCGGAACTATATATTCACGGTGGAGGAAAAAGAAAGTCCAGGAATTATTTGTTATCTGTAATGGTAAGTTCACGGTACAGAAGTGACGGTAAAAACAGTGAACATAACAGTACAGTGAAAAAATCAGGAATTACAGTATCGCAAAGAATCAACTGATTTGTTTGTTTGTTTGTTTGTTTGTTTATTTGTTTCTTAAGATCTCCATTAGTATGGTAAATTCAATACTATTCGTCCTGGAGTCCAGCAGCATAAAATAAACTAAAATAACAATAATAGTAATCAATTTTAGCAATAATGATAATAAATAAAACATACAAAATTATGCTGAAAATATGACAAACCTAAAAACAAAATCAGCATAGAGAAATAAAAGTGCATTGAAGGTCAAATAATCGAAATAATATGTCTGGTTTAACTTTTAAGATCTAGTGGTGTTTCCATAGTCTCAACCAGACTCCTTTGCAGGCTGAATAAATAGTAGAAACCGGCTAAGGGGAACATCATTGGTAAGCTGGACCCTCTATGGCCGGCCAACTCCTCTGGCCAATGATGTCACCCTTAGCCGATTTCTACTATTTATTCAGCCTGCAAAGGAGTCTGGTGAAGACTAATGTTTCCATGCCAAAGCTCAAGCATTTCATCCATTTCATGATTAAGGAAGGTGTCATATGAAAGGTCCAAATCATGACCTACTTACCACCATATGCACATTGGTCTTTCCGCTGACAAGGATGAATGGTTTGTTAACGCTTAACCTAATTCCATACGAAATCAAAGTCCTTTCTAATTCTCTTTGGACTTCAACCATTAGCCAAGGGAAATTTTCTAGTTTCCAGATTATGCCTTAATTACTCTGAGTGATAAAAGGTTGAGATTACATGTTCTCTAATTGGTGATGTTCATGATTTGCGCGGCTTTTTAATTAGGATTTACGATAAGTGAACAAAACATATGAAGGCCCATGCACCATCTGATTTATGGTACAGAAATTTAATGTGTAATCTTCGAAGCTCCATAGTTATCCGAATGCGTTTTTGGTTGTGTCCATTAATATAATAAACATCATTGGATGCCGAAATCCGTGCCTCTTTAAACATAACGGACTGCCTCTTTAAACATAACGGACTGTTTTATCGTTTTATTATATATGAGGGAACCTATCTAAACTATATTCCATTTCTTATTTGGCGCACCATACTCTTATTAATGATTTCTATTGCAACCATAAATTGCATACATAGCTGTTATTTGCAATGTTACCAAATCGTACCAAACTCAATCATCGTTTAAGACTAGCTTTCCTCCTTGCAATAAAGAGTTATCTAATATGCCAGCATCATGATTATATGTAGATCTAGAAAATTGTCTATAAAGCTCCAAAAATTATCATTTCATAACGAAATATAAATCGATGTGGTAAACCAGAACGGCCCGGTACCCATCAGATTTCAATTTTCAGCGTCAATAGTTAACGAGATCGCCACCTTTTTATATGCGGTGATGAAAAATGGTCATTGCGGGCATTGCCGGGGCTTCTGATGATTCTGTAGATTGCACAGGGACTTCGTGCATAGAAGATAAATCCTTTCTCCATTGACGCTTCCCTGATTATATGTTCATACTAATTCAGCGACCGAAACTTCAGGTCAGGGTGGTGTCACGAGTAAAAACCTCAAGGGATTTACTGGGAAATTTTCCTGTTTACTGGTCACAATGTTAGACCACACCAAGTAATTTTAATGGATGACGTCCGCGCGCGCATTGATTTTGGTCTGTTCCCAGAAAAAAACACAAGAAATTCCGCTTCTTGTTATTTACCCAAGACTCACGACAGTATAAGGATAAGGGAAGATGTGACTAAAGAAAAGAAACAGGACAGGACGATAACTACTGTTTCACTGATTTATTGCTGTTTTCCTGACGAATAAAAGACTTGTTGGCTGTTACACTGTGTTCTCTCATTCAATTTGTGCCCGTCCCTTCCAATCTAGGCATCTTACTTTTTTCGGCCCTTTTTTTTTCGCGCTCTCGCGCATTAGATATAGGGTCTCCAGAGAACGTCATCCATAAAAATTACTTGGTGTGGCCTTCTTATGCAAAAGATGGCCCTTACACCCGGCTGACTTTACAGGCCTTTTCATACATCTCTGATGAGATTGGAACATCACTGCAGGTATTTACTAGCACGGAAACTAACGTTACTACAGACATGGTATCACTGTACAAGCTGTAACATATTTTACATTCAAAACGATAAGCCAAATGTTCCCATTACTGCATTATATACTGCTTTAAACTACTAGGGTGTATAGTATTGCCTATAAATGTCTTCTTCAGCAGCATCAAATACCGATTGTCATTATTTTGTCATACGTGGGAGGGTATCATGTCTTCGGCTTTGCGTTTGGATGTAGATCAAACGATACCTGTGAAGAGAAGATGTCGCTATCCAATGGTTATGTAAGATATGATGCAGTGGAATGTATGTTGCTTTACCTTTGGATATCTGTAAAATGTTTGATATATGCCATTTTCAAACTTTTCCGAATCCCTGTACTTGACATCTTTCAGGCAGTAGCTCTATGATACTGATCATCCTGTATTAAACAAACCCATTTCAAATTATATTTTTAACATCACAAGAGACGAGAAGAAGCCGAACTTCTGTATTAGTATCTCTTTATACATATATCTAAGAGCTGTTTGTACTATGAACATGAATACACTTTTTCATCTGTTCACCTGCACTTAGCCCAATAGGGCATGAATGTACAATAAAGGTTAAAGGTATTATTTCGTGCCATGATAAACAAATATAGCGATAACAATGATGAGTAGCGTATTGAGACATGACAATGAAAAATAGAGAGATTCTTTATTGACACAACAAAAAAGTACAAAGACTTTTGTATGGTCTTCTACAACTTAACTAAAGATCTAACAAAGCTAAATACATGTGCGGATAACGTCATCTTACGTACAGAGTATATGTATGAATGATAGTTAACGTTTACAGGAAGACTATTTAGATGGCTATATTCCCTTGGGCCTCTCAGAACACACTTCTGAATACCTGAATACAAGTCAACTTTGCATGTCCGTGAGCCAGCTAATGTCAAGGCAAGCAGGGCGAGCTTTGGCATGGATCCATATTATTGATGCTATGTGCCAGGTTCCTCTGGCCAAGGACCATTTCATTAAACCTCGGACGAAAACTAAGTCCGGGGATCACCATACCATTACGCTTCCAGGGAGACCCGAAACCTATTTCCAACAGCCAGTAATTTTGTTGAAGACATTCTGTACGAAATGTGCTGGAGAGAAGCAGGGCTATTACACAAAGCATGCTTCCGGACACGTACTCACAGAGATACTGTATATCATACACTCAGAAGGTTAAGAAAGGGGTTTTGTTTCATATAGACTTATAGCATTTACATAGGTGACGGTTAGACATCCAGGTAATAAGATACGCCAAAAAAAACAGTTACTCATAAGAAACTGGATATGATTTTTAAAACGGTCAGACGTTTAAGGTAGCATCCACTACAGCCAATCTGACAACTCTCCAGTGTCACAGACGAAAGGTAGTGGATGCTACCTGAAACGTCTAACCGTTCCCAAAATCATATCCAGTTGCTTGAGTAACTGTTTTTTGGCATGAGTTACAGCATTTATTCCTAGTTTCAGGAGGATTCAAAATGCAATGCTTAGAAAAAAGGCAGTATCAACCAAAAAGATTATCTCATATGCAAGTCTCCCCCTTCTGTATATGCTGCTGTATAAATGACTGTAGCCAACCTGAAAAGACAGCATGACAATCAAATTCCAGATTGAAATTTCCAGACTGAGATTGGGTCTTCAAACGATGGGTAGCACAGAGGCCATATGAATAGAGGCCAATCGCAATGTCCATATACCCCATGCGGTGCGATTCGTTACAGGCCACAAACTTTATTGAGGTATATGCATGAATAGTAGACGGCAGGTGCCACTACCTAGGTTTGTTTTGACTATGATGGAGTGTGCTTAGTACATTAGAATGGCGTCATCCCGCAGTTCTGTTAGGGTTATGGTTATACATGATGTAGAGATGTTTAAATTTATTATAAAACGTCTATACATTCACTCCACGCAGCCTCCAAAAATCAGTCAAAAATGCTTAGTATGCGTGGAATCAGAATTGCTAGAAATTACACATTTATACTATAACTGCAAAAGAAGAAGCGGCAGTAAAAGATGCTGTTTTGCTGATTCATATGATGCATTATGCAGTTACAATGAAGGGATTTCACCATACAATTACATGCTACAATTGCTGAAGAAACAAAATGGGTCTAATCTGCTATAGATAGAGGTTAAGAGTACACTAAATGTCACTGCAGTTTATTCCAAGTGAAAAGATGGCTTCGCCATAAACTCCTAACAGCCCTACTTATCTGTATTACGGCAGTATCACCTATGGCATGATTGGGGGTGCACTAAATTATAGTCTTGCAATCATTTGTTCTTACTGCAAATCTATTTTATACAAGACTTCATATAAGACAAAGGGCACCCATAGAGGCACGGAAGTGCTATGTCACGGTTAAGTTCACCATGTGTGTTTGATTTTCCAGACCATCGACTGACTGTAAAAGAATTAGTTTTCTGTGGCTTTAAATGGACCTCATTGCACGCTTTTCATCGATTTCTTCGGACAAACAATTACGTTCCAAGTGCCTTTAGAATCCTTCACTGACAAAACTTTCCCAGCCATAACAACTGGACAGTACCAATCTGCAGACCATGTGCTACAGATTATTGCAGAATAAGGTATGTCTCTATGTCCATTTTAATCTTTGGAAACGTGTTTTTATTCTTCTTAGGACAAACAATTACCTTCCAAGAGCCTTTAGAATCCCTCACTGACAAAACG
Organism: Branchiostoma belcheri; assembly: GCF_001625305.1. Lineage (NCBI taxonomy): Eukaryota > Metazoa > Chordata > Leptocardii > Amphioxiformes > Branchiostomatidae > Branchiostoma > Branchiostoma belcheri. Next base: position 2,330,601 of record NW_017803976.1, read on the forward strand.
TTCCCAGCCATAACAACTGGACAGTACCAATCTACAGAACATGTGTTACAGATCATTGCAGAATATGGTAGGTCTCTGTGTTCATTTTAATCTTTGGCAACGTCCTCGATTTCTTCGGACGAACAATTACTTTCCAAGAAACTTAAATTTAGAATCCCTCAATGACAAAACTTTCCCAGCCATAACAACTGGACAGTACCTATCTGTAGACTATGTGTTACAGATCATTGCAGAAGATGGTACGTCTCTGTGTTCATTTTAATCTTTGGCAAAGTGTTTTTATTCTTCTTAGGACAAACAATTACCTTCCAAGAACCCTTAAGAATCTGGACATCACCAATCTGCATACCATGTGTGTTACAGATCATTGCAGAAGGTGGCAGAATATGTTACGTCTCTGTTTTCATTTTAATCTTTGGCAACCTTGTATTCATTTTACGCTGACGTTTGTGGGCACCTTTGGCAACTACTGCCACTGGGTGGTACATCAAACCAACATGAATTTCATAACCTTTTCAATAACAACAGTATGTAATATCACCCTAGAATCCGTCAGATTGAAAGGTAATATTTGTCATAGGTTGACTCTCCACAAATCAAAAATGTTCCTTATGATTTGGCCAATATTCAAAAATAAGATCTACATGACGTTGCGTATGTACGTATGCCCTTGACGAACTCAACCGCTGGCAAGACCTGAAGAAAGAATCTCGTTTTCTCAACAATCTCCACCACCTCATTCTATCGAAGAAAGCTGGCTTTAGTGGCCTAAAAACGCCATAAAAGGTCAGGCAAATGTCAACCACAATTATTCAAAGTGCAGACATCAAACTTAGCTGTAACCATACCAGAATGTCCACCCAAGGCTGTATAAAACACCACTAAGGCACTCACGGGCATCCTAGATGATAAATTTCTACGATCATGGGGAAGTCGAAATTCAATTTGAAAGATAACACTATAACACACCATCGGTCATGAGGATGTGCATCCGAACATTTATCAGCATCAAATTGGAAACCGATGTCCTCGGATAACACAACTTACATTGAATTTGATGGTCCATTTTATCTGATGGACTACCACGGTAGCTTCTGGCTTCAGTCCACTTTAGAGGCAGGTTTAGCAGCTTTAGTTATTTATCCCATTAATTTAGTACTGAATAGTACTGTCTCGGGCTAATTACTTTTACATGGGATAGCTATATGTAGAAAAGTCTATTCAATTATACCACCAAGAGTTACATCACTCTAAACAGTCTATATTAATGGGGTAGCACCCCTGTTATCCCATTAATTTACCAGAAAGATATGGTCAATTAATGGGATAGCACCCCCTGGTATACCATTAATTTATTAGAAATACTTTTTCAGGAATTAAATGGACTAGAAAAGTAACATTTGCAAAGCAAATGCATAATGTTTACCTTCAGATATGGTCTGCTCTGTTAATTCTTACTCAAACACATTCACATACATGTACATGTATATGGTGACAGGAGCCTAAATGCCTACTATGAAATTGCAACATTATGTAACCCAACACCAGTTACTATGGTGAAAGACGTCAAGAAAAGAGGCCATTGGCCAGGTCTGAGGTTAGTGTTTGGAGCAGAAGAAGAAGAGGAAGAAGAAATGGAGCAAAAACAATATGTTTTCCTTCGGTAAACATAAATATATAATCAGAACTGGTTTAGCTGAGGTGATTTTCACGTATACAAATGTTATACTAACGTGAAATGATAGAATCTTAACGTTCAGCAGCTGCTGTTATCTCGGTAGTCCCTCGGCAGATTGGCCCCCCGCTTTCCACTTTCAAAAGCTGTCAGCTTCAAGATACAATCTCCCACCTACGCAGCAAAGTACGCAGATTGACATAACGAACGCCAAATCACACTTTAAGCTACCTCTGGTACGTAGGCGGTCTACTAGTAGAATATAATCTCGTGTATGATGAAAGGTTGACTATTAGTTATGGTCCCAGTTGATTATAAGCGGACTTCTTGACATCGTTTAAATGTGCTTTAGGCCACACCGATTTAATTTTATGGATGACATCCGCGCGCGCATTGATTTTCGCCTGTTCTAAAAAAATCACGTCCTCCGAGGCTCTGGCCTGACTCTAGGCCTGGATAGTTCATGGTAGTTAGCGACAATACGGAGCCTGTGGCAACTATGGAGGATGGCACCCAGGCTACCGAAGCTCCAGGACTCAGCACATACGTACAGTGCTGATTCATGAATTCCGCAAAAGGCCAGCATGTGCCGGCTTGTCGTATATGTCGCTATGTACTGCCACAAATTCACAATACCAGCTTTGTATTCCTGTGGTTTAGTAGCATTTTTATTTTTGGCCGGAATTTTTTTTATTCGCCCGCGCGCACTAGTTTTGGGGTCTTCAGAGGATGTCATCCATAAAATTAAGTCGGTGTGGCCTTATCGGAAAACCATTTCAAGTAGTATTTAAATGGGACAGCTATTGCAAGGAAACAGATAAGATCATACATATATCTGTGACGCGGTGATGACAAGAATCTAATGCTCATGCATCAAGCCATCAAGCAGGGATAGCTTGTTCACTGTCGAACACTCTAGAAATACTATAAAAAATTAATATTTTCTTTTGGTTAAGGCCACACCGACTTAATTTTATGGATGACATCCCCGCGCATTGATTTTCGCCTGTCGCCATGCTAGTCAGCGAGAAAACGGAGCCGAGCACCCAAGCTATCAAATTCGAAGCTCCACGACTCAAGAACTCAGTACATAAGTATAGTACCGATTCATAAATGCCACAAAAAGCCAGCATGTGCCGGCTTGTCGTATACGTCACTACGTACTGTCGGGAATTCACAATACCAGCTTTGTATTCCTGTGGTTCAGTAGCATTTTTATTTTTGGCCGGAATTTTTTTTTATTCGCCCGCGCGCACTAGTTTGGGGGTCTTCAGAGGATGTCATCCATAAAATTAAATCGGTGTGGCCTAATCTGCATTTACGTACGCTGGAAAATTTGTTAAGTCTCTACACCATTGCTACATGTAGCTATAACCATATTGCCATGTCTTTAATTTCAATATGTTATAGTCTGACAAGACAAGTTGGTGATCTAACAATTACGAGAATTTACCCGTACAGTAGATGACGTTTTGAACTACATGGAAAACATTACAGTTTTGTAGGTGTTAAAGTGATGTGGACCCTTGAAGAAGTAAGGAACATAGGGAACTGTCTTTGAGATGGCGTAGCGCTACTATGTTGGAGAGAGATAATAACAGAGTACTTTCTTTGGCTGGAAGAAAGTTTATAATGTAGAAAGTAGTGTTCGGCGGTTTCACTATGATAGCCTCATTTACTTGTAGGGTAGTCATGATGAATGCAATAATGTTGGTATAGATGGTAGTTTAATTGACTGAAGTGTTTTGTCGGTCTGTTGAATATGGCCGTGTCTATACGGAATCACCCAAACCGCGATTCGGGTAACTCACATTCCTCACATCTGGTCCACGTGCCACACACACCTGCGAAACCGTGTCCGAACATAATGCGCTTGAGCTACATTTATTGCTGTTTGATGATAACACGCAAGGCGGCGTGTTATTAATGTCAGAGGTCAACGACCTGCTTGCTGATGCCCCCCTCCCGGCGTATCTCGGCCGAATGCCGACGTGGTCCCGCTAGAGGCGGTGAAGCTCGCCCTAGAACGGACACATTATTTGACAATTACTGCTCTTTAACTGCCACGTAAAAGTTGGTATTGCATATAAAAAAAGAAATATCACTCCGTAATCCATGACCAGGCGAAGTCACATTGAAATCACATTGCGTTCAGACGCAAATCGCGATGCGGGGAAACCGATTCGAAACCACCTCTAGAAGTGGCTTGGGATCGAGGCGCTTTCAATGTGATTTCGGAGCGTTCAGATGGAGCCACTTGAAACCGGCTTCGGGGTAAACCACATGTAAACCGCCTTGGGTGATTCCGTTTAGACACGGCCTATGTGAGTCCAACTCCTTTTTACCATTACCATTGCAATACATTCTGATGCCTTCGCCGTAGGACAACACCCATCTTGCAGATTGTCTGAAGAAACGGTTCAGAGAGTTAGTGCTTATAAACCTGCATTTTCCCTCTGGTCTCTCCGTCACTGACGAAAGCTAGTAGCTACTAGCTGAAACGTCTGACGTTTCCAAAATCATATTAAGTTGCTTGAGTAACTGCTTTTTGGCGTATCGTATTACCTGGTTGTCTAACCTTCATCAGTCCCATTTTACAACTCTTTCTGACAACGCAAAAACTGACCTTTTACTCCGTGGCAGTACCGCATTCTCATCAGTTGTTAACTTCAATATATTATCACTTACCCAAAACTTCATCACCACATCAGCACGTTTTTAAAAGATTTCAATTTCCCCCTTTGTTATTTATGTACTGTGTCCTCTTTGCCATCATTAACCATTGGGTGGGGAACCGGACCTGCGCTCTTGAATTTCCTGTATTTACTGCTTTTTGCCTGTCTTAAAGTTGCGTTTGTTTCTTTCTTTATTATATGTATTTATTTCAGTGGTGCCGTCAACATAAGTGCTTTCCACTTGAGTGCGGCACCACCATGTCCTGTATCTTTTTTCATGTGAATGAATAATAATAATAAAAAAAACCTTCATCGACGGTTCAGAGAACTGCTCGTTACAACCTCACAGTAACTGCGGTTCATGTCCACGTATCCAGGAAGCAGAGGTCAGACTGCAGATATCTCTCCTGGAGATAACGAGTCTCCTGAGGTTCTCTCGATTTAGGAACATCCAGATCTTTCTGTGATAAGGCCACAGCAAGTAAATTCTATGGATGGCATCCTAAGCAGACTCCAAATCTAATGCGAGCTGGCGAAAAAAAAAAAACAAGACGGGCCCAAAAAAACAAGGTTCCTACATTTCAAAATTTTGACTCAATTATTGTACAGATGGTTTTGATTCAGTGGGAACATCACATATACACAACCAGCGTCACATATCACTGCATCAAAGTAAGAAACAAAACATTAAATCAGAGCCTATTCTTGTCTCCTCTCTTCATAGTTATCTGCCATCCACCTTCCGGCATGGCAACAGACATCTTTGCCCATTTTCGGCATGTTGACCACTGTCAGAAGGCAACAAAATGTCTTTTTTTTTCAAAATCAGGCGAAAATTAATGCGCGCGCATTGATGTCATCCAGAAAAATTACTTGCTGTGGCCTAAGTGTTACGGAGTCTGATGTATGTATATTTCATGAAGGACGTATACTGTATTCTTCGCCAGCCTTGCCGGCAATCCTATTATTCCTATAGTTGTGACTGACTTAATTCAATCATTCGAAGGCAAGAGTATGAATCAAAAGCATATCTAAATCAAAAGATTCTAGCTTCAAGGTGATTGGATATTTTTGTCTAATAGCGGAAACTAGCCACAGAGTTGTTGATGCAATATGAGAGACGAAGTCCGATACTTTTTGGATTGCTCTGACACTAAACAATGCATGGTGACTCATTTATTTATTTCATCTCAAGACGGCTGGGTAGCCCCAATTCAGCATGAATCAGCTGTTTTCCAAGGGGGCCCAGCAAAATTACACAGGACATAGTAACGTACAGTAAGACAACATACAGTAAACATAAAAGTCCGATTCGTCAAAACAGAGTCGTAGTCCAATACTCAAAGTCCTAGCCGTTCAAGGTCAAAAGCACGAAAATCAAGGAATGGAGATCAGACTCATGATGTTGTTAGCAAGGCGATTTTGCACAAAAGCTTAAACTTGGATAATTTCCATGGCATGTCAGATACAGGGAAAAGGGAACTGACACTGAGCAGAGTATGGTAACTCAAGATGTTATGTTTTTCCAAACCGGGGCCCTTCCGTGCAGTTTGTATGAACAAAAAACTAACAATTCATATCAGGAATGTGCAGAAATAGTGTCCATGATTGTTATTAAAAAAAAAAAACAACTTCTGTGCCTTGTCTTTTATATCGTACTTTTCGTTCCCAAAAGTTGCCCGGCCGGGCCCCGTATGGGAATTGTGATCTCAGCATTACTGGTAACAGACCCATTCTGCACGAAAGTTAAAACTTCAGAACGGCTGCCATGGCCGGGAGTTGCAGGATACCCATAGTATCGCTATTATTTAGATGTCTTCCATGACATGCTATAAAAAGCAGTAGATACTGACGTTTTAGGAGTAAAACGGACTACAAAGGGATAGAAATACACCAAATAAGTACCCAATAGTATGTCTTATCAATGGCTCACACAAGCTAAACCTTCCTTTCTTGCCAACCAAACTCCACAGGGTTGGACAAGTTTTCAAAAATCCACTACATGGTCATTTCCACTTGCCCGAACCAACTTTTCACTTGCCCGAAATATGACGTTTTTCTATGCATTTTACTTGCAGAAAGAAAATTATTTTATTTTTCAATAAAAAAACTTCAGTTTCTAATGTTGCTTGCTTTATTTACCAAAATAAGGGTACTTAGACTTTTCGGACAAAAGGGCTTATTTTTTACTTTTATCAATACAATATCTTTATTTCAAAATGATGTGTAATTTTGCTCCAAACAATGCATAAAAAAAATTAACTTGCCTGGGGAATATTTACTTGCCCGAACAGTACTTTTACTTGCCCTGGGCAAGTGGGCAATGGGACTTGTCCAACCCTGCTCCACACCTTGCTTCTGGCAATAACGTTGCCTGATCAGCATCAATATGAGACTGTGGCCATATGGTAAATGTACCAATGTATATGATAGGGCATCTGGCCTTGATGCTTATGGACTGCAGATTTTAGATGCACGTGTTTTTCAGCATTTTCTATTTTCCAAAGCAAATTGTGCTTTACGGGTGGGTACGTCTTGCCCTACGACTATCTCCTAATACAGTACACACAGAGTAGCTCAATTTCAATGAACTGGATTTAGGAATGCGTTAGTAAAAGTAGGCCATTTCTCTAAGCGACTGTTACAATGCCTTTTAGTCCAGGCACGTCTAGAAAACCGTCCCCATTAAAGCATTAAGTCTTCACAACTAGGAAACACTCATCTTTGGAAATGAAGCATATCGGGGGTAAATGCAGACATGCTCGTACCTTTGGGACTAAGACGATTTGTAACTTATTGGAGGAAGTCGATGACCCTAGTGTTCATCAGTTGCCTCCGGGGATATTATCTGAAAGTAGCCATTTAGCCATTACAAGAGGTATTTTACTGGCGCCAACATGGTAAGCAACACTGACGGTGTGATTAAAGGATGATCAAAGATGGCAAGACTCCCATGTTGTTCGGCTTCTTAACCTGTCAGTGATTAGGAACAAGACAGGAGCATAATCCTCTTTCTCTACAGTATTTCCATTTCTTCTCAAAGCGTTAACTGTACAGTCACTATGGCACCTTAAACCTTGTATTGCCTTTCTGCGGCAGCCAATTAGTTGGGGTTGACTTAGCATGTATTGGCGACAAAGTTGCTTCTTTAGGTTAAACTTTTATTGAATGTACAGCAAAGAGAGCCTGCCGCAAAGAGGATTTTAATAGTACTTATTCCAAAATAATGTACTTTAGATGTAGTTGGTAGCTGGCATTGACCCTTTCGCATGTTGGATTGTGAAGTTTCCCTTCTGTGTTGCTGAGAATAATGTACCCTTTGGTGCCACCAAACTTTTCAAAGCTGCTAGTACTTCATGTACAGCATGAATATTTCTTACACGTTCTGTGGTGTTAAGATGGGAAAGAGCTTCCCAGTGGCGCCACATTTCTCACAGATAACTATCAGCTGCCTCTTGTCAACAAGGAGATCACGAAGGTCAGCCGCTGGGATTTTACGGCATTTACATGGTCTCGCTCCAGCTTAATTTGTCATGAGGGAGGACATCATACTTGCTAAAACACAGCCACTTTATACACTCGATTAGCTGGGCAGGCCAGCTGGTCTAGATCCATCATACATGGGCTAGGCTGGACCTAATGGCTCCATACATGTCTTACATCTTAAGTATTTTTCTGACGCCTTTGGCAGATGCAAGTATCATGCAGCCAGTGTAACCACCATTTTTGTGTAACAAACGGTCTGAATGAAAAAATTAGCAGGTTTTGATATATCGTACATGGGCTAGGAACTAATCGCTCCATACATGTCTTACATCTAAAGTATTTTTCTGACGACTTCAGCAGATGCAAGCATCAGCCAGGGTAACCACCCTTTTTTGTGTGACAAACGATCTTGATAAAAAAAATAAGCTTAAGCTTAGCAGGTTTCAATACATCATACATTGGCTAGGCTGGACCTAATGGCTCCATACATGTCTTACATCTAAAGTATTTTTTTCTGACGCCTTTGGCAGATGCAAGTATCTGAGCCAGTGTAACGACCTTTTTGTGTAAAAAAAAAAAAACTGTCTGAAAAAATAAGCTTAGCTGGTCTTGATACATCATACATGGGCTAGGCTGGACCTAATGGCTCCATACATGTCTTACATCTAAAGTATCTTTCTGACGACTTCAGCAGATGCAAGTGTCATGCAGCCAGTTACCCTGGATGCCAAACTAGTATCGGGCCGTTAGCCGTTCTCCTTCGGCAGCCAAGAACCCTTCGCCCGCCTATCTAAATTACCGCTACGGGGGAGTTGAGCCCGAGGGGTTTGTCCGGCCCTATTACTGTAGCAGCCAGTGTAAGCACCTTTTTGTATGACAAACTGTATGAAAAAAAAAAAAAAAAACTTAGGCAGTAAGCAGAGATGTAAAGAAACAACTTTGAAAGGAACAAAAAAATTAACAATGGTTTTATTTTATCAGCATGAAAGTTCATCTGAGTTGGTAAATTACATTATGAAAAACTTAAACTTTTCTCCAACTCGAAAAAAGAGGCCATATACATCAGGGCACTTCAACCATCGCTCAACCGGGACGGGGGGCGATATCGACTTCAGACAACCTTTGACCCTTTGCTGACGTCACACGTGGGAAAAATCACGTGTCCACAGCATTTGGGTCAGATAGCTGAGGAAGACTGAGTGATTCGGTCGAAAATTTCTGGTGAGTCAAATTTCGAGTTGGAGAAAAGTTCAAGTTTTTCATAAGGTTTTATTTTATATTAGTTCTATATCTGGTTTGTCAGAATTTTCATATATAGTACGTAATTACCTGTATTGTATGTTTAATACATACATGCATACATACATACATGTTTGATATCCTGTGTTCAATCAAAACATTCCGTGCTACATAATAACTGACAGCACATAAATGATAGATAAAGAAACAATATACCCCCTTTGGATAAAAAGTCATCTGGGTATAAAAGTCCATTCCTAAAACCCCTGCATACATGGAGCTAAATCAGATATAATCCCATACTATCAGTGTCCTTAATGAAGTTTACAATCAATACTGATCACTAGTCAGAAATTACAAAACGCTTATGACATGGGGGATGATGTACTTAAGACTTTGTAAAAACTAATAACAACATGATTAGTATTCTTATCAATATGTATTTCACGCATAGAAAAGCCATTGGCCTACAATGTACATGTACTCGTAGTCACTTTCGCACGGGATGAGGTAATACCCATTGAAGTGCTAGTGAGCAAGTACACATAAGGCCACACCAATTTAATTTGTTGGTTCTCGGATTTGCCTCTTCGTTTTTTTCTGATTTGCAAAAAAAAAATTGATTCTGGTCCTGAATCAACTGAAAAATGCTCATGTTTTGCCCCCAACAGTTGAGGAAAGTCCTTTTCTTCCTAATTGTTACAGTTTTCCCATCTATCATTGCAGTGGTTTGATTAAAAGTTCAAAATTCAATGTTTTGATTTTAACCCGGCTTTTATATTGACTTCATGGCTCATTTCGTAGCATTTAAGCCTATAATAGGATGCCTAGACCTGTTTTTATTTTTATTTTTTTTCGCCCTGTCGCTTCATATTTTTTCTGAATAAATCCGAGAACCAACAAATTGAATTGGTGTGGCCTAATTTTGTGTAACCCAAACTATAGTAAAGAGCAACATGCATGTATATGTATGGCTTGAAATTCATTTTTTGGGGAATAGGTGGACTGGTGCACCCCACCTAAAAAATTGGGTGCACAAAATTTGTTGGGTGCACCATATAAGATAAAGTAAGTAGTGTGAGCAAAAACTAATTTTCATTTCTTAAGAAAAGTACTATTTGTTATAATAACAATGAGTTATCTTTAATTATTTTTCTGACACTTGGATGTTATGCTGTATACTACTATACATTTAACATCTTTACATAATTATATAAACCTACAAGAATATCTGGTTGCACTGGTGCACCCACAGAAAAAATTGGGTGCACAGCTCCAAATTTGGGTGCACTTTTTTCATGGGAAAGACTTCTTGCTTGTGAAGAAATATTATAGGAGATTTTTCACAGAGAATTGTAAAGAGAATATCAAACAAGAAACATATTGTTCTGTCATCTGTATTATAGTAGATCAAGTACTATTATTTCGAGGTTTTTTCCCTGCTGTTATCCTTGTTTTATCTCGATTGTATTTTTGGATCCGTGGATTATTTCTCTGTTACCATTACGTTATAATTACTTTTTGCTTTGTTCATGTCTTGTCTGTACATGTTTTTGTATTTCGAAATACCAATAAAAATTTTAAAAAAAGAAACAAAAGGGTGCATGACTCATAGGGTAACAAAACAAACAAACAAACAAATAAAATCGAAGAATTAAATACTTCAACTTTCTTGATACAATGTAGGTTGTCTATTCTAGAAGTATTTCTGCAAATCTTCACCCAGAGTGGTTTCCATCTCACTGATGACCTTCTGACACTGATCCTCCACCTCCTCACACTCATCTGTACAAAACAAAACAATTAAATTAGATTGGCAAGAAACTTTGGTAAGGCCACACCAATTTAATTTGTTAGTTCTCGGATTCATCTCTATTCTCATTTGAAAAAAAAAAGAAAAAGATTCTGGTTCTGGATCAACTCAGAAATGCTCATATTTTGCCCCCAAAAGTTGAGGAAAGTCATTTCTTCCTTGTTGTTACAGTATTTCCATCTATCAAATGCAGTGGTTTGATTAGAAGTTCAAAATTCATTGTTTAAATATCAACCCAGCCTTTTGTGTTGGCCTCGTGGCTCCTATATTGTAGCATTTGGGGCTATAATAGGATGCCTAGACCTGTTTTTATTTTTTATTTTCCCCTGTCGCTTCATATCAAACCAACAAATTAAATTGGTGTGGCCTTAAAGTTAGACATCAAGGTAATAAGATATGCCAAAAAATTATTCTTAGACTACTGACAATTCGATGCCAAGAATATCCTTAATACTATTATACGCGTAATATGTACAAACGTACCTACAAAAATATTTGGATGCATGCCAGGGCACCCACAGAAAAAAATTGGGCGCACAGCTCCAAACAATTTTGGCTTTTCGAGCCCTGCGTTATTATACATGTACTACAGGTAGAGCTGTGTACCTAAACAAATTTTAGGTACAGGTACAGGTACAGGTACACAGGTTTAGGTACAGGTCCGGACCTGAACCTGTACAATTCGACCAATTTATATGCTCTTCTGAACTCCTTCAATAACAAAAAAACATTTAATAAACTTGATAGTTAAGGTTTATTCTTTGTTTATGGCGAATGCTCAGATGAAATATAGGCAAAACTAAAGATGTTTTTGTTTTCATGAACACACTGTCCTTACACAGGGACCGATTTGAGGTCACAAATAGGCATAAAATTGGTGTGAAATTGTTTAGGTACGGTACCGGTACTGAGGGATTAGGTATTTTGGACCTGTACCTAATCAATTTTTCCGGTACAGTATCGGTACTGCGTACCGGTACACAGCTCTAACTACAGGTATGATAAATTTTCTGACCTTCCATAAGCTCTGCGAGGAAAGGGATGGTCTCAGGCAGAAGCACCATGAAGCTTTCTCCCAGCTTCTTTTGGAACTCTTCCAGGACCTGTAACGCTGCAAATCGAACCTGTGTGGTTTAAGAAAAAAAAGACATAATGAGGATCTCTTCCAACTTTCTCTGCAAGTCTTCTAGAACTTGTAGTGCTACAAATCTATCCTGTGTGTTTAACACAAGAGGAAAATAATTTACTAGGTCTTGATGAAGGTATTTTATGTGCATTTTTTCACAAACTTTTGCCAGTATACATACGCGCAGGGAAATTTGCTTCCCTTATGTGCTGCAGAACATAAAAGAACATCTGCTGCTTGTTATAAAAAGCTACTGCATTCCATAAAAGTAAGGAATACATGTAGTGTGATGTGTCTGTGAAGGTTAGACATCCAGGTACTAATAATAATAAGAAGAACTTCAAGGCATCCCGTGCTCTTACGTAGAGCATAGGGTGGTGCCCATCTCCATTTTCGTAGCCCTTGGGCGACACACAGTTGTGCAAGGCAGACACTACAGCATGGGCCTAGTCCGCTGGTACATGTAGTTCTGTGTGCTTGACCTTCCCACACTCTTTCTCAAATGTGCTAAGAGTGCTAAGCAGAGAAAGAAGTGTGTACCATTCTTAAAGTCTTTGGTATGACCTGGCCGGGGTTTGAACTCACGACCTCCCAGTTACAAAGCGAGCACTCTGCCAATCGAGCTATTGCACCGGTGCCTGGTAATAAGATATACCAAAAAAAGAATTACTACTGACAAGCAGATCAGAGGTGCCAGTCTTTGGCTGGCAGTCCTTAGCAATCCGAAGGAAGAACGCCAGACTTGCCACATTGGGTACAAGATAACCAACAATGTTATTTCTGTGCCGCACGCTAGAGTTGTCCCGGCGGCTCGATGCTCCCGCCGCACCAACCACGCTCTTAAGCTGCAGACCATCGCGAGTAGGAACAACTTTTACAGGCTCTCATTCTTCCCTCGTACCATCAAAGAGTGGAACGAACTTGAGCCTGGTGTGGCGGAGGCGGGGTCCCTCGCCCAGTTCAAAACTGGACTGGCGAGGACCCTGCTGCATTGAGTCGTCCCTACACGTCTTGTATATATATGTATATATGTCCTACTAACACACTAAATGCACTGTCTTGTCCTTTGCACCAACAGACTCAGTTATTTACGTTCCTTAGTGTCCCCTCCTTCAGTTACCCTTGTTTTTATTTGTACCGGTCACCTGTTTTGTAACTAACACATGTGCAGCTGCTATTAATCCAATGTAAATTGGGCTCAGCATTATACAAGAAGAGGTGTCGGGTAGCAACCACTACCTTTCATCAGAGTGATAACAGTTTGACGTGTTGTTTTCTTACCTTGGGTGAGTCGTGTCGAGTTTTCAGCATGATCTGGTAATGTAGAGGTTTCCATGAGGCATCATCACCTACTGCTACAGCAAACTGTGCGATACACGGCACCACATGGTTCTCCACTCTAGCTGTGAAGACTTCCTCACCTCCTTGAAGGTTCTCAATCTAGTGTAGAAGATAAGAAAACATCTTTGTTTAACAAGGCTGATTTTCTTGGGTATGGCCTAAGACTAGACCAATTTAATTTGTTGGTTCTCAGATTCGCCTCTTCATTTTTTCTCTGATTTGCAAAAAATTAAAGGTTGTCCAATGGCCACTAAATTTTACGCTGGGACAACTAAAAAGACACTTTGGGACATTTTTGGAACAACAAAAAAATAATCAACATCGGAATGTCAGCCTTTCTTTTGTTTAAAATACCACCCTGCAATTATGGTGCACCTGGAAGTGAACATAAGCAAAATAAAGTTGACTTCAAGTTCCCAAAAAGAAGGTTGGGACAGTTCATCCTCACTTTGGGACGACTGAAATTTATTTTTGGGGCAGTGCTGGGACAATAGGAAGAAAAGTTAATTTTGAGGCCTGATCATATTTTAATAAGGCCACACCAATTTAATTTGTTGGTTCTCGAATTTTTTCAGAAAAAAATATGAAGGCTTAGCGACAGGGCGAAAAAAAATAAAAATAAAAACAGGTCTAGGCATCCTATTATAGGCTTAAATGCTACAAAATGAGCCATGAAGTCAACACAAAAGGCTGGGTTAAAATTTAAACATCGAATTTTGAACTTTAAATCAAACCACTGCAATGATAGATGGGAAAACTGTAACAACTAGGAAGAAAAGGACTTTCCTCAACTGTTGGGGGGCAAAACATGAGCATTTTTCAGTTGATTCAGGACCAGAATCTATTTTTTTTTTTTTGCAAATCAGAAAAAAACGAAGAGGCGAATCCGAGAACCAACAAATTAAATTGGTGTGGCCTAAGCAATATGGATGATACATCCTTACCTGGTCCACCAGAGGCTGCATCAGAAGGTCAAAGGTCTCCTTGTTGACAAAGTTCTCATTATCATACAGGAAGACTTTGTAGAGACAGTCCAGGATGTATCCTAGCAACAGGGAGGACTTCTTCTGGTCCGCATCGCTGTCACCAAAATATGTCTCTTCTGGAAAATAAAGGAACAACTTTTTTGTCAACGGGGGCGGACATCTTCTACCAGATACCTTTGACCCAGTGTTGACGTCACACTTCAAAGAAGCCATGTGACAAGCCTCACTGGGCCAGTCTACTGAGGAAGACCAGAGTGACTGGTTGAAAGCTCTAGTTGAGAAAACTTTTTGTGTTGGATCTGAAGTTTTAACTCTAAACAACCATTTTGTCATCACATGTCAAGATAAATTTGTCACAAGGTAAAATGTATAATGTTTATATTTCTTGATAGAGTTCTGTAATATTATTATCACTCAAAATTACAAAAACAAGCTTTAAGAAAAACCCTAGAATTGTTTGGTCTATGTTCTCATATTCCACTGTGAACATACATCACTCACACTCACATGCATACTGTATTTTTCATGGAAAGTGTTCATCTTTAAAAAAAATTAAATCTATGAAATCTGTTTAAACAAAAAATATTTTGGTTGGGTCGTGTGGGGCAGCGGCAGATCTAGAGTGCTCAACTCGGAACTAAGAAGTCCTGGGTTCAAGTCCTGGTTACCACCAATCTTGTGCCCTTGGAAAAGGCACTTACATGTAACGCAACTTTCCCCACTTAACTCAAGTGAGAATGAGTATTGTCCTGTCTTTTATCCTTTGTATTTGTTTCTATGTGTGGCACCAGCAACAGCTGCCTGTGTCCCACATGTATTGCATTATTGCAATTTCAATAAATTTAAAATCAAATAAAAAAAAAAATTCTATAACACAAACTGTGTTTATCAATACCTGTTTTATAGACATTGTTAGAGTCTAGAGTAGAGGCAGCATTTTTGACAATGTGGCCAGCGAACAGCACAAACAGACTCTTGAGCCTGTCAGCCATGGCCTCTGCCAGCCGGTAGAAGGTCAGTAACCTCTGTCTGGAGCTGTCAGGACGGCTGGCCCAGTCATACAGCTGGATATGGCGGGAAAAACAAGCATGTAAAAAACGTAACTGTTAGGCCACACTGACTTTATAGTAATCTTATAGATGACATCCTCTGAAGACCCTAAAAGTAGTGCGCGCGGGCGAATAAAAAAATTCCAATACAAAAAAATGCTGCTAAACCACAGGAATACAAAGCTGGTATTGTGAATTTGTGGTAGTACATAGCGACTTTTACGACAAGCCGGGACATGCTGGCCTTTTGCGGCATTTATGAGTCAGCACTGTACTGAGTTCTTGAGTTCTGTGGAGCTTCAGCAGCCTGGGTGCCAACTTCTGTTGTTACCGCCGGCTCCCTACTGTTGCTTAAGCTACCATGGACTATGGAGGATGGCATCCAGGCCAGAGCCTTGGACGATTTTTTTTTAGAATTGGAGAAAATCAATGTGCGCGTGGATGTCATCCATAAAATTAAATCAGTGTGGCCTTATAGATTCATTTCCAGGCATAAGATACAATAATTGTAATTACTATCAAATTTATGTGTGAGCAAAATTCTTAACTACTAGGTTTCAACTTTCAGGTAGTTGATGTTGGACAATAAAAGTTTATTATGTGTGCAATAAGATCACATGACTTTACAATTTTACATACTACAAAATTTGCCTTTGTGTGGTTCAGTGTGGGATCACGTTAAATTTTGGGTTGCTTTTTTTTGGTAAATAAGTGTTTCATGCCAAGTAACTTTTTATAAAAATGGTACATGTAATATATAATTATTTTTATTAATATCTGTGAAAAAACAAATCAATTGGCCTCTACACAATGTACTTCCTTCATTATACAATACATGAAAATCAGCACATTTAGTATCATATAAGGATCACCAAAAGACCGAGTCTTTCCATCTGAAGGTTTAACAGTGAAATAAGTTTGAATCTTACCTTAAAGAACATGGGTCTGAAGGTGACCTCTGACAACTTCATCACCAAGGACAGAACAGCCTCCATCACATGACCTTCAACTTGCTGTACATCTTCAAAGTCATCCTACAGGAGAACAGCAATTACAAGATATTACCTGGCAAATGGAACAGTTTATCACGAAGGCAACTCCGTATGATAACGATTAATTTACTTCAATTAATCTACAATATATTAAAGAAGACCTGGACCAGTGTAATCATTTTCATTTACAAATCTAAGTGCTTTTTGAGAACTTACAGTAAATTTTAAGCTACTGCATGCAGGCACAGATTTGTAAATGTATTTTATTACCATTACATGTTAATGAAATAATTTTCCTTTAATTTGATTTTATGTAGTAGACTAACGATCCAATAAAACACGATCTTACTATTCATATTAACTTTTATATAGTATTTTCTTCCTGTCAGGCAACCCCAATTCCATTTGTTGGTTCTTTTGATTTGTTGGATTTTTTTTTAAAATATGAAGCAACAGTGTGAAAAATTTAAAATTTAGTCATCCTATGATAGCCCCAAATGCTTTGATAGGAACCATGAAGTCAACAAACATGTACCATGCTGGTTTGCAATTCAAACATTACTATGTATGTCAAACTTTAGTCCAACCACAGCTGCATTGATAGATGGAAAAACTGTAACAGTTACTGTAACAACTCTGAAGAGATTATAGGGACTTCCTTCAACTATATGGGCCAAATCATGAGCATTTTGGAGTTGATTCTTCATCTTCATCTTTGCCGGGGCTCAAAGATGTTATGTGAGCCCCGGCTACACCCCCATATAGCCCCTGATGGGGCACTTTAGGGGGGGGGAGGCCTTGGTTTAAGGCGGGCAGGCCTCCAGCCTGGCCCGGAAGGACTCAACGGTGGGAGCCATAACTACCGGGCCAGGCAAGGCGTTCCATTGGGGATTGTGCGAGGGAAGAAGGAATATTTGTAGGCGTCTGTTCGTGCATGTATAGGTTGAAATTTATACTGGTGGCTCCCTCGGGTACGCCCTTGGGCTGGCTTGAGCATGTTGCTGGTGGGGATCTTAATAATATTATGGGTCAGTTTATAAAAAGTTGTGAGGCGGGGCTGAGCCTGAAATGTTTTGATTCAGAGCCTGAAATGTTTTGTTTTCTGTTTTGCAATTTAAAAAAAAAAAGCAGGCGAATACCTGAACCGTTAACATAAATTGGTGTGGCCTTAAGTTGAGATCAAAGAAAATTTAAAAGGTGCAAGCAAGTCAAGGATATGGCTAGATTCCCCGATTCATCTACTGAGTGCTTCTTTGGAGGCTCTCTTGGTAATCTCAGGTTTATCTTACAAATCAGGCCTTGCCACTTGTAATTACTTCAAGGATCCTTTTTATCTTTGACTAATCAGTCTGGAAGGAGAAAGAGGGATACTCTTGGGAATTCTGTCACGTATCTTTTACATTCAAGCACAATAAATCCACTGCTGAAGTGCTATTCACTGTTAGTGTACATTTGTACAAGTAGATTCTTCTAGTTGATACTGATCACCAACTTAAGTTGTTAATACAGTTATCCATTTTGTAATTATGTATGTAATTTTGTCATTTTGTCAGTTTTCTTTTATCCATTTTGTAATTATGTAATGCAATTTTGTCATTGTGTTTAACTCTGACTCATTTTATGTTTTTGAGTAGAAGGTGTCACATATTAAGCAACTGCCTTGAAACTTGCCTAATACTCAATAAATATAATGTGAATAAAAACAAGAAGCCATAGGTGACAATTCTCCGTGAAGTATTATATATTGCAACAAAAAGAAGTAGCCATTGGCGACAATTCTCTGTGAAGTGTGATAAATCGAACAAAGAAAAATTGTTTAAACGCGCGTCGGCTCAGTCATCTTAAGACGCAACAACCAATCAGAGATGCGAGATGCCTACACGTGACGCGGGAAGGGCGCGCGATGCCCGAAATATTTTTGCGTCAATATTCAGCGCCGTGATTCAAGAGATTAATACCCGGAAACAATTTTTTTCTTGTTTTGAACGCATTAACATGCATTTACGCTAATCTAGTATGATTCAGGGTTACTTTTTTTTAACCTGCCATGGCCAGATTATCTAAAGATGTGTGTATTGTGTGTACAATCTATAGAAAGAGAAATGTACATCAGGTCCGATCATCCGATTTTCACGTTTCGGTTTTTTGGACTCGGTTCATGAACGTATTTTGGTTTGGCTCCTGGAATGTGCAAAAAAATGACTCCCGGGACTGTCTACAGGGAACACTCGCACATTCGCGGTGTATCAGGACAGCGCGACTGGTCGTCATTAGCGCAGTAACAGTTGCATAAACGGACGAAACCATTTCAAAGAAATGGGGATGTTTCGAAAATAAGCATTTACTCCAATATAAAAACAGCTACGGTAAAAATAAAAAGACGTGCATCATCCCGGACATAATGCAACACCACATGCGAAATTACACAGAAATGCGACGTACGGAAGAATGCGTTTTGGCTGCGAACTTCTTCCAAAAAACTTGGCATCTCTTAACCATGGGCAAAAACATCTGGAACCACTTATAAAAACCACCCCGTATCTGCATGAACTTTTTTGAACCCCACTGCTATTCCAAACAACGCGTTTTTCTGGACCATTCCAATTCGCCTCGTAATTGTAGGGGTGCGTCTGCGATATTACATTGACCGCGAAAGCAGCAACGGCAAAAATACACATTCGTGCATCAACACGGGCATGCCCGCAGACGGCGTATAAAATTGCGTGCCGATTACACAAAGAGAACCCAGTGTTTTGACTGCGAACATGAAAAATCAGCCGATTACAACACTCCGTCCGGAGGTCCTGACCTCCTTCACGGAGTAAAAATGGATCCACTAAGCACATCAGCAGAATGTACTGCACATGCTTGAAACCATGATTTTTCAGTTTTCGTTGGATGTTTGGTCATCGTTGCATTAGATTTTTGCCTGTTGCTGAGGATATCCTTTCTGACGTAACATTTGGAAACTACAGACGGGATGTTACCCTAAGGCTTATACATGTAACGTTACAACCTTATATGAGACGTTCTGCTAATGTGCTATGCACGATACACTACGGGTTTTGCGCAAGTGCAGTACGTTCTGCCGACATGCTGATCCACTACTTAAAAATAATGGACCAGATGGTTGCTGGTCATCCTTCAATTGGTGAGATACCAAAACTGTGACCTCCCAATTTTTGAGTTGACCCTTTAGACATGACACCTTGGCCTGTCTGGTCATTAGTCTCCATCCTGAAAGTTACTGTAATTCACTTTATGTTCACGGTAGCAAATTAAAGTTCATGGTCTGAGAAAAATGGACATGTTCACCGAACTATAATTATAATATATATGTAATATTATTCACGGTGGTGTCGGGTGCAGGGAAAAGAAAGTCGAGGAATTATTTGCAATTGTTAGGCCACACCAATTTAATTTCTTGGTTAACAAATTTTTGTAGAATAATAATGGAGTGGGAGGGTGAAAAAAATAAAAATAAAAACAGGCCTAGGCATCGTATTATGGCCCAAAATGGCACGATAGGAGCCATGAAGTCAACACACCAGGCTGGTTAAAATTTAAACAATGCACTTTGAACTTTTAATGATACCACAGTGACTGCATTGAAAGATGGAATAACTGTAACAACTAGGAAGAAAAGGACTGTTTTCAACTGTTCAGGGCAAAATATGAGCATTTTGCAGTTGATTCTTAATTTAAAAAATTTTTTTGTTGCAAATCAGAAAAAAAATGAAGCGGGCAAATCCGTTAACCAAGAAATCAAATTGGTGTGGCCTTAGCTGTTATGATAAGTTCATGGTACAGAAGTGACAGTGAAAACAGTGAACATAACAGTACCATGAAAAAAATCAGGAATTACAGTACCTGTGCGTGTTTGGCTCTGTAGTTAAGCGCAGTTATGAAGAAAGAGACCGTCTGGGATTGGTGCGCGGTGACGTCATCTTTAGACATCGTGGTGATCCGCTCGGACAGAACAGACATGAGAGGACCGATACCGCCCTGGTTATAACATAAATGAGTCAGAGAAGGTTGACTATATGTATAATAATGAAAGAGAAACATATTTAAACATTGCAAATTTCGAACATCGCAGAGCCATGTGTAAACTTCGCATTAGTGACCATCCCTTACGTATAGAATCCGGCAGGCATAGCCGTACCCCTCTGAAAGATAGAACGTGCGAATTCTGTAATCATTTATATGTTGAAAACGAGATACACTTTCTACTTGACTGTACATTATATAAAGATGAATGCCAAGAGCTACTTGATACTTTACAATTAGACAAGATATGTAAGAAAATGTCAAAGCAGGACATGTTTAAACACTTGATGTCATACAAGAACGAATGTACAGTAGACAAACTATGTAATTATGTTTCCAAATGTTTCAAAAAGAGAGAAGAAAGGGCAACTAACAGTAGATAATAGGTAGTTTATAGTATTATTGTAATGTATAGATTCCTAGCACTCTGCATTAGAATATAGCGTACCAGTATGAAATACTCATGTTTTACATACTGGATATCCTCTTGTGCATTTAGCCCATCTGGGCAAGAACATGCAATAAAGATTCATATCATATCATATAATGTATTTCTATTTCATTCCTGACTCTATCCTGACTGGAAATTACGTGAATAATTAGTTAATATACACTAACCAATTAGTTGTAGCAGTTGATGATGATATAATAATATTATTCCAGAAATAGCACACAGCATTATTGTACCTAGTATGCTATATAATGGCTTCAGCTGACTAGATAGATTTTACAAATTTGTATAATGACTTGAAGAATTCTGTTAAAGGTTGATGATAAAATCTCCATCCTCATGTCTACCTTGGTGGACGTACCAACCACTGATATCTGATACCAGCCCAGAAAAGAACAAGAAACAGTGACTGTCATGCCATCAAATATCAGAGTTATCAACCAAGAATTCAAAAACTTGTATTTCCCCGGAACTATTGTAGACTGGAACTCGTTGCCACCAAGCACAGTTGGGGCATCATCACTAGAAAGCTTTAAACAACTCCTGCAATCAAATGTGCAATGATTAAGTGTAACAAGTCGTTCGGTGTGATATAGCTAGCTGTCGCCGCGCCACGTGCTTGTGAAGCTGGTGTGTTACGCCGAAGGGCGGTCATACTGGCTATATTGATACGTCAATTCCAACGTCTGAATTTTGTATTCGAAATTCAAAAGTGGCACACGCGGTTAGGGCGAAACGCGTTCAAATCGTTCTATGGAACATTTAGAAGCCCCGGGCCGTACGCGTTAAGAACCCCCGGGCCGTACCGCTAGTTATCACACGGGCCGGAACACCCGTATCAAACGTAATCGCGGCCCAGGTGTGACAGAAAAGGTAGTACAAAAAAAATTAATGTAAGTACATGTAGGTAGTTAAAGGTTGCATTATATAATAGATGTTCACAAACGTTACAATTATAGATGGTATGACTTTGGAGAATATTTCCCTCACTACATTGTACCTTTGACCTTCTGTGTAGGGACCACCCAAACTCCAACTGGAGTTGTAAATTAAAGTACTTCAAAAAAGACCTTGAACTACCATCGATGATAGTACATAGAAAGGCAAAATTCCCAGTACATAGATCATCCACAAAGAGTGCACAACAGCAAATCAATAGACACCATCATGTGAAATAATGAGTTCTTGATGAACGTATCATTTCCAATTTTGCTGCAGCCAATTACATGGCAATGACCTATAACACTGCGGCAGTCTGGCTTCATTTTTTCCTATTCCGAGGTCAGCCGACTGTGTCGTATATGCAGGGGGATCGAAACTGTCAGACTTTTAGCTAGGATTTTTTGTTGGGTTTTCAATTTTTTTATTGCTATCGCTGCAAAGCTATGCAGTGAGTGGCGTAGGCAAGAGCTTTTTAGGGGGCTTTTTTGAAATTCGTAACACTACTTGCTGCATTTTGAGGTGCAAATTTTAAACACTACTTTCTGCATTTTGAGGTGCAAATTTTGAACGCTACTTCCTGCATTTTGAGGTGCAAATTGAACAATACTTCCTGCATTTTGAGGTACAAATTTTGAACAATACTTCCTGCATTTTGAGGTGCAAATTGAACACTACTTTCTGCATTTTGAGGTGAAAATTTTGAACACTACTTCCTGCATTTTGAGGTGAAAATTTTGAACACTACTTCCTGCATTTTGAGGTGAAAATTTTGAGGAATACAGGCTGCAGACAAGTTTTTTCCTTCGTTACAACATCATTTTCAGTATTTATAGTAAGGCTAAAGGGAGGCATGTGTGCATGGCAGCGGTTGGGAGGGTAAAACAAGGCATCTTTATGGTGTCCTACCAAAAAGTAGGGCATCCAATTTTTTTTTGTTATTTTCAGTACAGGGAGTCCAAAAGACACATAGACACCCCCTAGCTAAAAGCTTGGAAGCTGTCTTTGACAACTACTTTATGCCTTCGACTTGCAATTACATGTAAAAAGCCATTGAGTGTTGTCAACTTTTAAAGTTGAATCTATGAAGTAAGTTTCTTGAACATGAATGAATAAACTTATGAACTTCACAGGATTGAGACACCAATTTCAAGAAAATACTCAACAATTTATGGACTTCACTTCAATTTGGAATGTTCTTCAGAATCTGTGTTTGTTTTGTCCACTCAAATCAAAATTTTTTTATTTATTTTTTATTTACTTCAGAATTCACCTCAAAACAAGGCTCGTGAGAGCCACTTACATGTTTTGGGTTACAGTGATGATTGCGTGGTCAGATATTTGTTCACCCTTGATTTAAACCGTTAGAGGTTGTAATTAGCGGTGAAACATTCACGGGGAAGCTTGTTCCACAGTGAAGTGGTTCTGGGGAAGAAACTGTCAGCATGAAATTTTCTCTTGACTGATGGACTATTGAGGAAGAAAGGGTGATTTTCTGCTGTTGAGGTGGCTAAGCGTGTTCTTGCAGAGAATGTTCTGAGTGGGGGTACGAGGGAGTGAAGTTCAGCAGAGCATCTGCCGTGGAAATATCGATATAGTAATGCCAGGCTAGCAACATCGCGCCGGTGTGAAAGCGGTTGTAACGTGGCGTGCAGGTCTCTCCCAACGAGATTTCGCAAATATTGAGAGACACAAAATCTTTAACCTAGAAAAAGTGATGAGGATACAGACTTGTCACAGAGTAATGGTTGGTACATACCTGGGTGTCTTTCTCTAGTTCATTATAACACTGTGCTACAGCAGGGATGAGGATACGTGGGGCAATCGTGCTGGCAAGGCAGTGTCTGGGGAACAACACATAAGGGGTAAAACTAGTGGTGCATACCCGGGTTCACTGGACTTGGATCCGGACTTGTAAGAATGTTCAAGTCCAAAAAAACCTAAATGTCAAGAACCGAGTCCGGACTTATTACCATAAAAGACGATTTTACATACCCCTTTTCTTTCCAAACCATCTAAAACCTTCCATAGATTGCAAAATCTTTGCTGCAAAATGAAGAAAACATTGCCATTGGGCATCGTCAAGTACTGGCCTCCATGTTATGTGGCCAAAGTTTCATCCAGACAACATTGCAAGGTTGCCAACATGCAATTTTGTATATGCCATGGGTTTACATATGTAGGTCGGACTTACAAGTCCGGAACTGAACCTAAACCTCTGGACTTGAATCCGGACCTGAACCTAAATGTTGGGTTAGGTATGCACCACTAGGTAAAACATACATTTGGAAGATTGTCTTCACCTATTTGCATATTAATCAATAGTTTGTGCTTATAAAGTTTAACCTGCAATTCTCTTTTGGCCTATCAGTCACTGACGAAAGCTAGTGGGTGCTAGCTGAAACGTCTGACCGTTTCCAAAATCATATCCAGTTTCTTGATTAACTGGCATATCTTACTACCTGGATGTCTAGCCTTCATCGACACATACATGTACATGTACATGCATGTATCTATAAGCCTTTTTTCCTGACTTTAGAGAAATCACACTGTTTTCAGCACCAAGGACAGATCCTAAACATACATACTACATGTATTGAGTTTGGGTTCCATGTTAAACTTTAAACAAAAATGATGCTCAGGCTCAAGTTATAATTACAAGTTGTAAAGTACCATAAACAATAAGGATCTACGATGTAGATAGAATTGATATTTTCATGCTTTAGCAAAGAATGCCGAATGTGAAGTAAGTAAGATGGTTTAATTTTAAGGCCTTACAGTACATCTAACAGTACGGAAATTTACTGGTTCCTCTTTTAAGATATGAAGATATAAAGTTTTAAGATATGAACTTATTAACTACATGTACCTGATAGCCTTCAGCCTTGCTGTGATGTGGGATTTCTGAGCAAATTCCTCAGCTTCTGACATCAAATGGGACAGTCTAGTAACCTGAATAACAACAACACAACAGCTTTTAACTTTAAGAATGATAAGGTAGCCATTTGGCACCTAAGTTAGTTAACTTTGTATTGGACCAGGTATAGGGCTAACCAGCAGGGAGAAGGTTAAAATTTATCAAGCAAAACATGAACCAGCTGATATACATGTATGTACCAAATTGTGTATTGTCATGTATGTGAGCAATGTGATGTTATTTGGGCTGTTAAATAGAGGTTCAATATTTTTTTTATCTTACATACATGTACATACACTGTCATGAACATAAATTGCTAAATGTAAGTCTCACACTTTATGATTTGTGTTATTTATACTTAAGTAACTGAGACACCTTAAGTAACTCAGACACCTTACTCTGTACTGTTACAGTAGCGATTTACAGTAAGGTGTCTGAGTTACTAAACTTGTAAGTTAGAATGGAAATAATCATGTCATCTCCCACTCAATAGTGATAATGAGTACTAATGATTTTAAGGAAAACTGAATACGGAAAACTGTGTGTTGATGTATTGCATTGCTATGTGTCTAATGTTTCCCTGCATGTTCAGTCAGTTAGGCCATGTTGATTTGATTATATGGATGACATCCTTCGGGAACCCCAAAATTGATGCGCGCGTGCGAATAAAAAAAAAGTTTTGCAAAAAAAAAGTTCTTTTCATTATGAAATCTATGTGGTCATGAGGGTTGAACAAATGGGACAGAATATGGTTTGGCGAATAATCTAGTCTTCAAGTTCATTTCATTACAATTTCGTCTTTTTCGTTTGATTTTGGCATTCTACGACATTGGTATGGTTTTTTGTAAGTTATGGTATATTTTTGCTCATTTTGCAACTGTTTTGTACGATTTACAGTATGGTTGAAATTTTTATTTTTTTTGGAAACGGCCAAAAATTCATGTGCGCGCGGATGTCATCCATATAATCAAAATCAACATGGCCTTATTTGAAAAATAAAGAATGTCATTATACTATTACACATACCTGTAGAAGCAGTGGCAGCAGGTAGGGGCTGAGGAAGTGAGGCAGATTCTCACACACTTTATGTGCAGCAGTCAGGGCACTCAGCAGCAATAACTCCTGACTGAAAAAGTAACATTTTACAGCATTTACATTGTAAGTACATGTACAAGAAATATGTCAATCACAATGTGCTTGAGGATTTAATCTGATTGATATACAAAGATGCAGGGCTCAAAATACTGGGTGCATGTGTACTCCCAATTTGGAGCTGTGAACCCCTTTTTTTTTAGGTTTTGATATGTTAAGAAAAATGTATAGTATATACAGCATGCGTGTATTCTTAACATCCAAGTGTTAGAAAATAATAAAATCATTGTAATGTAGTAGTTTTCTTTGGTGATGAAACATGATAAGTTTTTCCTGACATTCTACTTATTTTATTTTATATGGACAGATGCACCCCATAACTTTTTTGTGCACCCAATGTTTAGGTTGAGTGCACCAGTGCACCTACTGTATATTCCCCACAATGAATTTTGAGTCCCTAAATGGAAATTACAATTAGCACTTCAACAATCACCTCAAAGAGTACAACATTTCTCGTTTTTAATCAATTGGCGTCGTGTGGTGTAGTGGTACATCACAGGACTGTGAAACGGGGAGACCCGGGTTCGATTCCGGGTCGTACCCGAACAAGTCCGAACATGCGCCGCGACGTTGTACCCTTGGGAAAGGTACTTTACACGATTTTCCTCACTTCACTCAGGTGAAAATGAGTACCTACATGCAGCTTCGGTTAGGGGCGTCTTATCGGATGGGACGTTAAAATGGAGGTCCCGTGTTTGTGGGGAGACACACCTCAAGCACGTTTAAGAACCCACGTGAGCGGAAGTGGAACAAACCATTATGGTCAAAAAAGGGGTAGGGAATTTTCCCGACCAGCCTCGTAACCCCTGCTTCTCCTAGTGGGTCAGTTAGTCCTCACTACTTGTGAGGATGTTTCTGACTCAGGGAGAAGAGTTGCTGTAGTTACAGTTACAGGCTAGCTCTATGCCTAGAAGTGGCCAAATGGCCTTGCATTGAGCGACACCCTTAAAAAAAAAAAATTCATACAACTTTGAGTTCCTACCTTTTATTGAGCTGTGTTGACTGACAGATGTTGAGGAGTGGAGGCATGAAGGCTGGCAGGTGGGGGATGGCGTGAGCCTTCAGACAGCTGCACAGTTCAGCAAGACACAGCAGGGCAGCTGACACAACCTGAGGGGGGAGGGGGGCATTTTCACATCATCACAAACATGGCTTTGAACCTTGACCTTGAACATTTTTCTTTAACCTTCCTTGACTTCTTCTATCATACAGCTCAGCCCAAAAGCAAAAGCAGCTGCACATGTAGTAACATCTGTGTCCATAATATCACCAGGGTCCATAATTTCACCACCTTGAGAAACAGTGTGCTTAAAGATATTTTTACTGCAACATACCCTAGGTATGTACATTTTGATGTGTGAAGAAGTGCATACCAAAAGTATGTTGCAGTTAAAATATCTTTAAGCACACTGTTTCTCAAGGTGGCGATATTATGGACCCTGGTGATATTATGGACACAGATGTTACATGTAATTACAAACAAGACAAATAAAACAAACTTTAAGGAAAATGCAGGTAAGGGAACTAACTAAGGAACATAAATGACTGATTCTGTGTGTGTAGACAAGACAGGTGAATTTAACAGCATAATACCTCAACTCAGGACTCAACAGATTTCAGTATGACAAACTATCTTTAAGTTAGCAACATCAATATCATTGCTGCTTTGTCAGTGCATACAGTGTATAATGTATCTACATGTAGCTATGTGGTGCAGTTACAACTGTTATGTTTTTCTCAGTCATCAGTTTTATAAATTATTTTAAACCTGCTTGTTATACATGTAGCTTGCTACAATTGTATCATCTATAAATTGTCCTTCTTACCAAGGGGTTTTTCTCAGTGTTATCCATGATTTTGGTAACCCCCTTTAAGACCTCCACAAAGCTGTCCGGATGTGCTGTCCCCAGTGCCCGACAGAGCAGCTTCAGGCTATACAGGGCTGTCTGCCGATTGACAGCCAGCTCTTCAGCTGTGGGTGTGTCATCTTTGGAGGCCATGGCAACACTCTGTAACTCTTGTAGCATGTCTAACAGTAGAGCAACCTGGGGAAAAGACAATCACTGTTACGCTACCTCCTCAAAATCATATCTTTAATATGCTCCTTTCATGTCCAGACCTACTCTGTTATCAGTGTACGTTGGAAAATTCATATTTGAATCACTACAAAAGCGACACCATATTGTAAATAGCTGATATATCTCCTGAATTACAGAATGTAATAATACTCTTCCTAAGAAAACACAATAGATTAGCTCTTTAGAATCATATTTTAGTATTAGTTTGTGTATGTACCATTGTTGTTTCTTTGCCATACATTGTACCAGCTACAGTTGTTGAGCAATAAAGTTGATTGATTGATTGATTGTTTAACTAATTAGGCAAGTGGAAGGAAAGTTCAAAGTTGTTAAAAATGTATGTGAGAATTTTGTACTTACAATGTATCTTACGTACCCTTATGAAGTCTCACTTAGAATGCCAAATATGTAGACCAAGTTTAGTTTTAATTCAATCAAAGTTTAACGATTGTTCCACTACCACATTTTTAACAGCACTTTAATTGGCAGAACGTACTGCACCTGCACGAAACAAGTAATGTATTATGCATAGCACTTCGGCAGTACGTCTCATGATCATATAAGCTCGTACTTGCGCACGTAAGGTTAACACTCCGTCTGCAGTTTCCAAATGTTATGTCGGAAAAGATGTCCTCTGCAACAGGCAAAATTCTGATGCAATGGTGACCAAAAATCCAATGAAAACTGCGCAAAATAAGGGTTTGCGCAGGCGCAGTACATTTTGCCGACATGCTACTTTAGGTCAATGACAACATGGCTGTTCTAGTCTGTATCCTACCTCCCCCTGTGCCCATTGCTGTCCTGGCTGTTGCAGTTTGCTGTTGAGCAGCTCCATGGCCTTCTTCCTCACAGTAGCCATGTTATTCTGCATCAGACCTGACACCACTCCGATGAACACTTCAGTGGGCAGCAAGGCATTTACCTGAAAAATATGAATATCATAAAAAACTAAATACGACATAACAAAACAACTGAGTGAGTCTGCTGAAACTGTTGAATAGGAATCACTATATCTAGTTCAAACCTTTATTTACTGTTCAGGTAGAGTCTCGTAATTGATAGATAACGAACTTGTCTTGTTTATACTCATCTTCATTTTAGCCACTTTGTAATTAGGTATTTTGTAATAATTATTGTGTTTAACTCTAAGTTCTATACAAAAAGTCATGTAGTTAATAAATGTTCTAAAGTAGAAGGATTTTTATAAGCAATTGTGCTTTTTGCCTGATACTCATTAGATACATGTACATGTCAAACTGTGAATGAATAAAAAAAAATAGCTGCTAATACAAGTAAAAGACATTGTACCCACATATCACATTCAGTTAAGAGGGTTGTTAAATGATTACATGACATTGTACATCTACATTGTACAGTAGTCTGCAAAGATGCAGCAAAGTATAAAATACAAATTATTTCAAGATCATAAAAGTTAACAAAATGCGAGTTAACACACCTTCTCTAATGTGTCGTAGGCCTTGTGCAGTAGAGCTCTCCAGAACCTGGCTGTGGGGTTGGTGGAGTTCTTGTCAAGAGACAAGGCAACCTGACGGATGTACTGAAGGGTTTCCTCCAGTAAACTGGGGAGAAAAAGACGTTCAAGGCTTCACTTGGATCCTCCACTAAAATCTTAATAATATTTTGGTATTGGACGTGTAGGACAAACACATGCATTTGCACTCATTAAAAGGTACGAAGAAACAATTTGTACACCGCTATGCATCATATGCTGGGTCGTGTGGCGTAGCAGTAGCGTGTTCGACTCAGAACCAAGAGGTCCCGGGTTCAAATCCTTTGCCACTGGTCTTGTGCCCTTGGGGAAGGCAGTTTACATGAGTTTCCTCATCAGGTGAAAATGAGTACTACCTAGCTATGGTTAGGGATATCCCTCAGATAGGACGTTAAATGGAGGTCCCGTGTTTGGGGACAGCCATGCCCCACGCACGTTAAAGAACCCACCACACCTTTCAAAAAGAGTAGGCTGGGGCATGCCCCGGTGTGCGATGGTCCAATATCTTCTGATTCACTATGGACTCCAGGAAGAATAGACTAAGTGTGAAAATTCATACTAAGGCCATCATGATGTTGATTGGATTATGTGGATGACATCCGCACTCGCATGAATTTTCGGCCGTTTCCAAAAAAAAAAGTTTTCAACCATACTGTAAATCATACAAAACAGTTGCAAAATGAGCAAATATATAACATCCGTGTCCATAATATCACCAGGGTCCATAATATCGCCACCTTGAGAAACAGTGTGCTTTAAGATATTTTTACTGCAACATACTTTTGGTATGCACTCCTGCACACCTCAAATGCACATACCTAGGGTATGTTGCAGTAAAAATATCTTCAAGCACACTTTTTCTTAAGGTGGCGATATTATGGACTATGGTGATATTATGGACACAGATGTTACTGTAAGTTGCAAAAAGAATATTTAGAAATGATACTCATAGACTTCATTAAAAAGCACCTTTTTTTTGCAAACCTTTTTTTTATTCGCACGCGCGCATCAGTTTTGGGGTTCCCAGAGGATGTCATCCATATAATGAAATCAACATGGCCTAATGGAGATCCTAAACAAACAAACATACAAACCTTTGGTACAATCCTCTCATCTTGTCGCTAGCCTCCATCTCCAAGTCCACCAACTGTCCGACAAACAAGCTGTTACCTAGCAACACCGGGAAGAAACTGACGGCCAGGAACTTAAAGTTCCGCAGCTGGTGAGCCGTGTGATTGGCCACGTCAAAGAGAGGCTCAGACCGCTTTTCCGACGAGACTGGTTCGTTCCTCCTTGGCCTCTTGGCTGGGGATGGTCCTTTTATTTCAAACAAAATAAAAGAAAGAGAAGACACTTTTAATTTGGCAAAATCTAATCTCTCCCAGTTTTAAAGCGACAATTATCACTATGTTCAACATCGTTGTTTTACACATTTTCTTGCACTATTAGCCTACCTGTGTTCATAATGACATTTTGCGAGTAAAAGATCAACGTCATTGCGCCGCAAAAAACGTGTTTGAAATTGCTGAAGATACCCAAACAAAGACTGTTTCTTTACATTCTGTTTACGAGCCTCCTAAAAATACAGCAGGCCTGACGTAACTTATTCTCGCGTTGCGCTGAATTGCTGGAAAAGCAAAACAGCGAAGCTAATAACTTGAAAGTTATTGAATATGACAATTTAGATGAGAAAATTTCAATTGATCAGATTTTAAATTTTCGCGAAAAAATCGTACCTAATACCACTTTAAAACTTGATATATGTTAACTCGTTATTAGGAAATTGCAATCCTAAGGCACAAGGCTAAACTTGTTTATGTCCCACACACCTTTCCTGTCCTCCTTGTCCTCCGGAAGGCTGGAGATGTACTTCAGCAGCTGCACCAGGCTCAGCACCTGGATATCTGGGGGGAAGTGTGAGCACAGCTCCACACAGAACTCTGCATCTGACCCCAGCACCTGAAAGGGGGGAGGGGGGCACAAAAAGTGTCAGAGGCAAGTGTATGATTATGTATACAAAAAAAAACCCACCAAAGACTCACAAAAATAGCTTCTACTACTTGATATGGCCTATAAAATGACAAGCATTTGTGGAATAGTAATTATAATATTATATACATGTACAGTCAAACTTGTCTCAGACAACCACTTAGGGGACTGAGGAATTATAATAGAGGTCTTCTTACACACTGGTCTTCTATACAAAAATCAGGAAAAGACAGAAGAAATCCGCAGCAGAATGTCCAGTCATTTTACAATAGACTATCCCACTATACCAAAGTGACCAGCTGGTGACATTTTACACTGCGCAAAGACCGTCATGCTGTCGAAAGCAATGAAAAAATGGCCAATTCCATCAAGATTTCTGGCTAGGTATCATCGAAAAACATTTTCTGCCACACGATTGAAAGTGATGATTATAGGCAGAGATTGGGCTATGTGCGGACCTAAAAGTGTTGGTCGTGGTCGCATTGGACAAGTTAGTGGACCACTTTTTAAAATGCTTGCATTTATGGGTAAAAAAATCGGGACCGAGAAAAAAGCAGTGGTCCCTTGGGCAAGTTTGACTGTACTAACCTTGTCTTCTCCATCAGAATGCACTCCTCCTCCAGTCTTCCCCACAACTTTACTCTCGAACACCAGCGCTAACGTTGTCCACAGGTACTGGCCCCCGCCGACTGTACGCACAAGATGGTGGAACACGGCCTGGCGCCGGTGCTCCGGGATGTGCGGGAGGGCATCCACAAACACGCGAATCACCATGGCAACAATGCTGTCCAGCTTCTGATTGGCTACGGTGAGAGACGGGTTCCTTTCACTGGCCTTGAGTGAGATGAAAAATCATATTCGTCAGTTAACAACATGTCTTCCTCTTACAGTAAAGCTATCAGACATTTTAAAACTTACAACATTATTCTGGAAAATGTTACCTGTCATATTGTGCAGCAAATCATTCTTTAACTATAACACATTTTAAAGTAGCCATTCTCTACTGGTTAGGGAGTTACATGTACGTAGCAGGGAAAAAGTCCTTTTCTGCATGTAAGTGTACGTGTAAGCGATAATGTAACACCATCCTTCCTCTCTCACAAACAAAAACTACCAAATTGATGATGCTACATTGACTAAATTGACACCATGTCAAGATACCAAGTGCCGAGTTTGTATGCAAAATGTACATCAGTGAAGGTTAGACATACAGGTAATAAGAAATGCCAAAAAATAGTTACTCGAGCAACTGCATGGCTATGATTTTGGAAACAGTCAGACGTTTCAGGGAGCATCCACTATCTTTCCTCAGTTACACTTGGAGAGTTGTCAGAAAAGCAGGTTTGTAAGTACGAACTACTGATTGATTAATTTTGCAAATAAGTAATTTTTTGAACATCCAAGAGGAAACAAAAGTTAAACAAGTCAAGACAAGGATGATGCAAATTAGTAGCAAAATGTATGCAAAATGTAGTTTTTACCTGTATGAGTGCAGGTATGACCGTGTCCACAGTTCTGGTGATGATCTGTAGACTGTAGGTGTCGTCTTGTCTCAGCACATGGGCTCCCATAAAGGTGAAGATAGCCATAGCCTGGTGTAACACCTTATCCTGGGGGAGGGGGGCAGCAGTAATTATTATACGTCACAAATCACTGTTCAATAAAACTGTGGTCTAAATTAAACACATATTACTTCATACTATGATCGTGAAAGTTCATCTGTGTTGGTACATGTAGTTACATGTTTTAAGTTAAAACTTTTGGTCCAACAACAAATTTTTTGAGAATTTTTTGTGTTGGACTAGGGGTGGGTACCAGTATAGAAAATTCAGGTCCAGGTCCGGATCAGGTTCAGAGGATCAGGTCCAGGTCCGGACCTGAACCGGACCTGATTATTGTACAGTAGTATAGTATATCATATTTTGGCAAGCGAGACACAATTTCTTCGTGTACACGACACGGCCTTGCATGAGGCCGCTTTTCCCGATGAATAATACGGCTGAAATGCCAGCACATCCACAAATAATTTGATCAAATACTTAATTGCTGCGATCTAAAATCTTACAGGGTTCTCTTAGCGGGGGTTGTTTATTGTTTTGATTGGTAAAACGCAGGGTAAAATACGCTAAAAATTTAGCCACGCCGCGGTCCACACTTCCGGGTTAAGTGACGACAAAATCACGTCGAAAACGCTAAAAATCCGCATAGAAGCATATATTTTCCCCAAAGATTCTTGAAACTATACATTTCTTCACTAGAATATCGATGTGTGGTTGTGCAAAATAGAATTTTAGCGGCGATATCGAACAATGACAAAGAAAAGTTGTTTACATGCGCGTCGGCTCGCTCAAGTCTGCCGCCTCGCTCCCTACGCTGCCAGCAGCGGGCGCAACAACCAATCAGAGATGCGAAATGCCGACACGTGACGCGGGATTGCGTCACAATGGGGGAGGGCTCGCCGTGCACGAAATGTTTTTGCGTCAATATTCAGCGCCGTGTTTCAAGAGATTAATACCGGGAAACATTTTTTTCTTGTTTTTGAACGCATAAACATGGATTTAGGCTGATCTAGTATGATTCAGGGTTTATTTTTTTCCTGCCATGGCCAGATTATCTAAAGATGTGTGTGTTGTGTGTACAATCTACAGAAATGTACATCAGGTCCGGTCATCCGGTTTTCACGTTTCGGTTTTTTGGACTCGGTTCTTGAATGTTGTTCCGGTCTAAACCGGTCCGACTGAACCGGTACCCACCCCTATGTTGGACCAAAAGTTTTAACTTTAAACATAATATATTGCTGCATCAATTATTCACAATATTTGTAAAAAAAGGCTTAGGTGGTTTGGCCATGTTCAGAGAAGACCCCCAGACTCATTTTGTATACTGGGCCTACCACCTACTCTCCAAGCAGAGGTTTGGGTTTTGGGGTATTTTTAGCGTGTTTTTAAGCTTTTTTTATCGGGGTTTCTCTTTTGCACTGAATTTTTTTCCCACCAAACCCAACCTCTGCAGGCAGTCGAAAACTTCAATGTGCTATAAACCTAATCACTTCAACACATTACAGTCGTTCTGCAAGGAGGTGTGAACCAGACGCATGAATAGGCACAGTCGGCAGGAGGCGTGTGGCCCAATGAATGCCTTTTCAACTGCCTAGAAGTGTGATAATCCACCACAATAAAATGGATATCCCTAATGACAGTTTGATGGTTCCTGGGGAGGGGCACTATCGCCTGTTTTGAATAGGTTTGCCCCTCCCCGAGTTGAGTGCCGGCAGCACGCCTGTTTCGAGTGGAACATTTAGTTCGAACGCGCCGCTCCGCGCCTAACCTCATTTGCATATATGGGAAAATTAACCTGCTCATTTGCATATATGGGAAAATACCGTGTTCCCGCTAGCGCACTGTGACTTTTGGCCTTTGACACCACAAATCATGACATATAGTCACATGCAACCATTTGCAATGGGAACAACGTTGCTACAGGGTAGCGAACAGAGTCTTGCGAGAATTGGTTGAGTCTTTAGCACCTCTAAGCCGCGAGAATGCAGAAATTACGAAGAAAACTGGCTGGTCTCTCTTCGGATGTGTATTAAAGAGCCTGGTAAGTAACGTTTACTTCTTGATATTTCCGTATGACTACAAGTTTTTCAGGAGCAAACTCTGGTGGTTTTCAAACCACAAATTATGTGTCTCTTAGAGCTGGAAAACTGGCGTTAGCTTGACACTTTCTTATTAGCAATATGGGGCGTCAAATGTTTAGATGCATGTTACACCATATTTACACGTTCGACTCATTAGCATCGGCAGTGTGTTCACACGTGTTACATAACTGTTGTTTGGGTTACATGTATTTCCATACCTGTTCAAAAACTCCACTGCACTTGTTTCCTCAATTTTCCTCGTTTTGGGCCGACATAAGCATGGGACAGATCGGTTGGTGCATATAAAAGGAAAATAGCCCCCCTCCCCAAGTAGTATCACTCAT
This sequence comes from Branchiostoma belcheri, assembly GCF_001625305.1. Classification (NCBI taxonomy): domain Eukaryota; kingdom Metazoa; phylum Chordata; class Leptocardii; order Amphioxiformes; family Branchiostomatidae; genus Branchiostoma; species Branchiostoma belcheri. The sequence continues at coordinate 2,366,053 of NW_017803976.1, forward strand.
GTACTACCCCCGGTAGAATATGATTTTGTGAATGTTTTCTTAACTTAGACTAGTTAAAGGGAACCCTGTACTGCTGTTGCCAATATTAACGAGGGAGACTTCAGTTTGCAAAACGTGAGTAAATGCCAATTTTACACATGTAACGTTAAAATTATAATATATATAGTTCTTTACAGTGTGCATCATACAGCAATAGTCAGTACAGTTGAGCAAAACAATTGTCCACGCTTTGTTTTGGTACTGCTGCATGAAAAGATCTAACTATAAATTCTACCTGTCAACTGTTTACATTTGTAACCATACAGTGCTATTGTGTTCACAGAAATGCCACAAGTACATGTATATAATACTTAGTAATGCTAAACATTGTTTCTACTCCGTAATTTGTTAACATCATTTCTAGATAACTACATTTGTACATTTCTCCTTCTTTTCTTTGGTGCAGGCACACCATCCTGTCTCCCTGGATGCACCTGTAGCAGATGGGTTTCCAGTGTGGACTTGAGCCGTCTTACCGCATCCGGGATGGAGCTGGTTGATCAGTTGATCCGATTGAAAACGGCATGGACCTGTTCCACCCCTTGCTCCCCATGAAAACCCAACCCAACCCCCCAACACCTTATCCAGGGTATGACATGTTCTTCCAAGAGGTGCATCTTGATGGATACAGACGAGGTAGGGAACAGCTCTCTGTACTTGGCCAGGAAGTGCTTGATACTGCAGTCTGTAACATAAAAAGAATGGTATTGATTGATTATGTATTGGTTTACTATGAAAAACATTATGATGTCAATTGCATATCCAAAATAACTTCTAATGCCAGGTTATGCTCAGGTCTGTTTTTGCTGACAGGAGACTGGCTGCTGGAATGCGGATCTTGTCCAGCTTGACAGCTTTTAATGCAGCCTGTAAGTCTTCACGAGGTAGGCGTTGCAACTCCTTAGTAAGCTGTAGCGCAGTGTCTCCTCTACTGGTTATCTTCCTGGCTGTCTCTACTTCTTTCACCCTTCTCCTTACTGTTGTAGGGGTCACATCTGTTGTCGCTTTCCTAGCCTTCGTCAACTTGCGAAGGATTATTGGCTGCGTATTGAATAATACATGTATATTTTAGTACATGTATTGTGATATCCTGCAACAAACAAGTGTATATATATTTATATCATACCCGGACCGCTATAATCTTTAATAACTGCATTCCGGAACTTTACGGCCCAGCCCGGAATACTGTACTGTGTATGATGCAGTCTTAATTGCTGATACTGTGGAATACTGTACTGTGTATGATGCAGTTTAAATTGCTGATACTGTGGTATACTGTACTGTGTATGATGCAGTTTTAATTGCTGATACTGTGGTGTACTGTACTGTGTATGATGCAGTTTTAATTGCTGATACTGTGGTATACTGTACTGTGTATGATGCAGTTTTAATTGCTGATACTGTGGAATACTGTACTGTGTATGATGCAGTTTTAATTGCTGATACTGTGGAATACTGTACTGTGCATGATGCAGTTTAAATTGCTGATACTGTGGTATACTGTACTGTGTATGATGCAGTTTTAATTGCTGATACTGTGGAATACTGTACTGTGTATGATGCAGTTTTAATTGCTGATACTGTGGTATACTGTACTGTGTATGATGCAGTTTTAATTGCTGATACTGTGGTATACTGTACTGTGTATGATGCAGTTTTCAATTTCTGATACTGTGGTATACTGTACTGTGTATGATGCAGTTTTAATTGCTGATACTGTGGAATACTGTACTGTGTATGATGCAGTTTTAATTGCTGATACTGTGGTATACTGTACTGTGTATGATGCAGTTTTAATTGCTGATACTGTGGAATACTGTTCTGTGTATGATGCAGTTTTAATTGCTGATACTATGGAATACTGTACTGTGTATGATGCAGTTTTAATTGCTGATACTGTGGTATACTGTACTGTGTATGATGCAGTTTTCAATTGCTGATACTGTGGTATACTTAAGGCTAGGAATATTCACATTTCTTGAAATTTTCTATACTATTTTTTATAGTATGTTTCATGTCATACCAGACTATAGCTAACATAAGGTTATTGATATCTCCTGTTGTTGATGAGACTGAGAGCACTAACCTGTCCCCCTGTTTTGCAGGATACTGTTTGGCCATCACAGGAGGCAGC
>NW_017803976.1:2368974-2398168 GCF_001625305.1 Branchiostoma belcheri
ATGGGAGCTGGAGATGGGAGGGTGAAGGCTGGAGAGGGGAGGGTAGCCCTTGTCAGGTGAGCTGCCTCAGGCATGCAGGCTAATCTTGGAGACATTTCTTTGACCTGGAAATAATAATGACCATAATGATATTTTCTGTTGCTATCAGGAATCCTGAAGCCCACAAAACCAGATCTACAAGTGCCTTTTGCATCCACTCAAAGGAAAGGTGTGGAAGAAGTTTCCTGGACCAGATTGCTATGATCAGCCATCATACTGTTTCGGTCTACATTCTGAGCAATACATGTTATGTTTATGGGTAGTTTATTCATATTAGATGTAACAAAGCATACCACCTTTATTAAGGTTCAACATCATGGAATGGATCAAATTTTCTATGGACTGAGGTGTTAAGTTTAAGAGTTCCTACTTGAATTCATGGAGCTCACTTGAAAGTTTTTGCAAGGATTATAATAATATAGAAGGTGATATTCAGTTGTTGTTTAATTTAACATAAACAAGGTGTCAAAGATGAGAAGAACCAAGGTATAAAGTTGTTCTGGTATAAATAATCATTGTCATTAATTGAGATGGATATGAAGACAAGAAATAAAAAAAAGACACATAGACACACAACACAAGTGTTTCCTATCTGTTTGAATGAATGAGCTGTTTACATTATGTTTTACATAGCTTACCCTTCTTCTCCTTTGGGGAGGGGCATACTCTGGGTGGTCGCAGAAGGTTCTTGTGGCATCTACAGTGTTGCTGCACGCCGTACAAATTGATGTACCGTTAGTTACATCAGCCATGTCCCGGAAAACTCGCAGCAGTCGTGCAGGACATGGGATAAGTGTATCGGAATGGCTGCCCGTGGGTGGTATAGGGCAGCAACACTGGGGGTGCGCTTCGCCTCATCGTAATGCAGTCGGCATAACCGGCTGCCGCAGGGCAGACCAAGCCTCTTGCATGTCGGCACGTCGATTTCTATCACTTTATCATGTCGACACCCCCCCTGATAACCGTGTCCTTCCCCGCATAAAGCAGAGTCGCTCCATGTCTCAGCTCGGGACCGGACTTCCGGGTTTCTGAATTTGCCGCCCCGCGAAAGGGCAGTTGGGAGAGTTACGGGGTCAATCAAATAACCGCTGGGGTTTTCCCTTCTCCGTGGCCCAGTACTCATATACAACCATGTATTTTACAATTATCCATGTAGACAAATAGATAATGAATGTAATCTGACATGAAAGTTCTGAGGAAATGTTTTATTGATTAATAACTAAGGCAAAGAACTGAATTCATTCGGCCGCGTCGCCTGGTAACTGCACCTTTAAGTAAAAAAACCCTTGACCGCATGACCTCTCTACATCAGCTGAGCGTAAAACTACCTGATGACCCACACAATTCACAGTTTATCAGTTCGTTCTCTAGTTATTGCACGTTTCAGGTACTTCCATGGCTGCGTTTGGTGGAAAACAAATTGTCGTGTACGTGTGCCACGCTGCATGTGCGAAAGGTGATGTTCGATTCTGAAAACATGGTATCACGCTTACCGTTGCGTATTTGGACAGCGTTGCAACAAAATTACGAGCGTTGCAAAAGATATTTTACGGACACAGGTGCTCGGAAACTGTTACACAGGGATTTATCCTTATATACGCGCATACGTCCTTAAATACGCTACGTTAGGAGGGTGTGGTATTTTTTTGGTGTAGATTCTTAAAAGAGGGTGGATTTTTCCATGACCTGGATCAACGAATTTATATGCTTTATTGTCAAGTAACACCATATTATTTCGGTCCTTTTCAACCAGGACCATGCACCAGGCAAGTTTGGATGATGCAATGGAGCTGGCCTGATATTGCAATAACGGCGTAAATGTGCTTTACCTGCTACTGCCGGGGCGCCCCGGGGCTCAGAACGGCACTGGGCATTCTGTAGTGCGCCTGCGCGAACTTAATGTTCGAATTTCAAGCGTTCTATTCAGGCGTGGCAGAGGTTGGGTTTGGTGGGAAAAAAAATTCAGTGCAAAAGAGAAACCCTAATAAAAAAGCCTAAAAACACGCTAAAAATACCCCCAAAAACCCAAACCTCTGCTTGGAGAGTACTACCACCAGGACATTGAAAACCCCAGACCTAGAGGAAGACCCCCCAAAAGATGGCAGGACCAAATTTAGTTATTATAATCATTATGATGCTGGATGGTCCCTCTAGTTTGCAGAACAAAAAGCTAAGAACCGTGCTGTCTGGAGGGGAAAAAATAAGAGAAGCAAGGGGCCAGTTCTGGCCTAAGTATTTAGGCACCAGCTAACACATACTGATCATGAGTTACTACATTTTGAGAGTTTGGAACTGTCACAGATTTTTCATTATGTGGTTGGCAGGCCTCGAAATAATTTTTTTTTCCTGTTGTCCCAGCACTGTCCCAAAAATAAATTTCAATTGTCCCCAAGTGAGGATGAACTGTCCCAACCTGTTTTTCAGGAAGTGAACTTGAAGTTAGTTTTTTTTGCTTACGTTCAGACTTTCAGGCGCGCTATAATTGCAGAGTAAATGGCAAAGAAGGGTGACATTCTGATGTTGATTATTTTTCTATTGTCCCAAAAATGTCCGAAATTGTCTTTTTAGTTGTCCCAGCTAAAATTTTTGTGGTCAGTGGCCATCGGGACACCGTTAATTTCAAGCCATAGGTTGGGATCACTATGTGGTTGTGATTCAAAGTAGACTCGGTATCATTTTTACCCTGCAGAGGTTTGATGGTCATACTTACAGGGAAGAGGCCAGCAGCTGTCCCCAGTAACAGCAGTGCCTGGTTATGTGTCTGTGGGCTGTCAGACAGCTGGATACACTGGACAATCAGCTCTGCATTAAACTGTTCCTCTGGAAGTACATCTACATGGAACAAACATCAGTTAAACTTAAAATTAATTCTTACTCAAATACAATCATATATGGTCAGACAGGAGTCTAAATCCCTCCTACCATAAAATTGCAACATTATGTAACCCAACACCAGTTACCATGGTGAGAGACATCAACAAATCAGGCCATTGGCCAGGTCAGAGGTCAGTGTTTGGAACGGAAGAAGAAGAGGAAACATAGCAAAAACAATATGTTTTCCTTCGGTAAACATCAAATAAAGTTCACCCTGCTAGGCATGGTACATGTAGCTTATGGCTACACCCATCTCCGTTTCTGTAGCCCTTGAACTGCATTAAATTATGCAATCAACTGTTAACTTTTAACCAAACTGTTAACTGTTAAAAGAAAATTCAATAACCTGGAGGCAGAGGATTATTGTCAGGTGAGAGACGCTCGCAGGTGTTGAGTAGACAGGTGAGAACCAGCTGTTTCAGGTACTCCACAGGTGTCTGCTCTTCCTCCTCTAAACACCTGAGTCAAAAACATTTGGCAGGTTTGCCAAGTATTAAAACACAAATTTCTTCTATAAGGCCACACCAATTTAATTTGTTGGTTCTCGGATTCGCCTCTTCGTTTTTTTCTGATTTGCAAAAAAAAATAAAATTTGATTCTGGTCCTGAATGAACTGAAAAATGTTCATGTTTTGCCCCCAACAGTTGAGGAAAGTCCTTTTCTTCCTAGTTGTTACAGTTTTCCCATCTATCATTGCAGTGGTTTGATTAAAAGTTCAAAATTCAATGTTTAAATTTTAACCCACTCACACTTTGTGTTGACTTCATGGCTCATTCCATAGCATTTAAGCCTATAATAGGATGCCTAGACCTGTTTTTATTTTTATTTTTTTTCGCCCTGTCGCTTCATATTTTTTCTGAAAAAATCCGAAAACCAACAAATTAAATTGGTGTGGCCTAACTAATTACTACTAGTAGAGACTTTTTCAGTGAATGCACAATCATTCATTTTCATTTCCTTTCAAAACTGTCACAAATATTTCCCACCCCTTCTAACAAACCAGTACCAAGTTGCTCCAAAAGTTATCATTGGGCCTAGGAAAAAAATGTTACGTTACCTGTTTCCCAGCCGACCCTGAAAAAAATGCTGACCCTAAGCTTTTTTTGAGGCGGACCCTTGCAAGAGACATGAATTTTTTGAGCTGATTGACCTTTTCTAGCTCCATGATCTGTGATCATGTAATGAAACATTGCAAAATCGGTTTTCCAACATTGACATTGAAAATATAGGTGTCCTCATGCAAGTTTTACTTTGTTAAACTATATTGTACAGATTCGAGTTTGATCACCAGAGATTACCAAAGTCTAATAAAAAAAGAAACAAAAAAAAACCCTACCTACTGACCCTAATTTTTTTAGGACTGAAACAGGAAACACAACATTTTTTTCCTAGGCCTTACAGGAACATCCCATATAAGTAACAGTCAGTCCCTACACATACAGTACAGACAGCATTTAACTTATCATTTGAAGTCTTCTAAAACTTGGGCCAAACTAGTTTAAAAGCTGTGCAAAAGTCGTGCAAAACTAGTATAAAAGTTGTGTAAAAGTCGTTTAAAACTCGTGCAATTCTCGTTTAGATTTGGATAATGGATCAGCCCCAATGACTACGAACCTTGCCAGAATTGCGAACAGAGGTGGCACGATAAGCTGCAGGCTCCGCACTTTCTTCTTGTTCTGCAGCATTTCCAGGATGACCGTCACACGCCGCCACGGCTCGCTGTCCGTTGCTGACCGCTGCGTTACCTTGGCCTGCAGAGTGGCTCTGCGAGGGCACAGATTTCATGCACTTGTCAATGTAAATAAACTGGACACTCCCATCTGTAGAACATCTTGTCACAAAACTCTGCAATACCTGACAAACTTGCTGAACAAACACTTGAATCTTATATACATGTTTTCTGGGAGTGTGTTCATGTCGTCCATTTTTGGTTAGAAATAGAAAAATGGTTAACCCAAGAAGTTGGTCTAAATTTAGAATTAACTCCGTTTGTGATTATTTTTGGTGACTTATCTGTAAATGCGTCCTCTTGAAAGAATTTAATTATTTTACTGGGTAATGTCTTTATCTTTCGCTCTAGGCGATATAAAAGTCTACATTTTCAGTCCTTTAAAAAATTAGTGTCCTTTTACCAAAAGACAGAGTTTCTTATTGCATCTCGGAGAGGGAAGCTGGAGAAGCATCGGGGTAAGTGGGGAACTTTATGTTCAGATTAATTATTCATTTTTGCTGTGTTATGCATATTTAAGTTGTTTTGCCACATTTTACATAAGTTATTCTTGCCATCTTGGTTCTTACTTTTAGTCAACCATGACTGAACGTGTCTTTGGTTTTTATGTAGTTTATTGTTACCCATGTTCTCTTTGTATCTGAATTGTTTCATATTTCTTGAATAAATTTCTTGGAAAAAAAAAATAAAAAAAAAAAACACTTGAACTGACAATCTGTATACTGACGTGGCCTCATGAATTGTATTATATTTAGAAGACTATACAAGTTTTATCACATTTATATTTATTGATTGTAAACCTAATTTGATTGATTGTCTATTTTCAACTCCTTAGCGTTTTAAACCTATTTCATTGTAAATGCCTGCCGATTCGGACTTATCGTCTGCAAGATTGTGTGTGAATAAAGTTTCAAAATTTCACAGTTTCAAGTAAACCCTAAAAAAGTTGGTTAAATCACTCAAAGGAATAAAGAACATGAAAAACTCTTTCCATTACAAATAGCAACTGTCAGAGACATCTTAATTTAGCAAAGGAACTTCCCTGTACAGAAAACAAAATCCTTTAGGCCACACCAATTTAATTTCTTGGTTAACGGATTCGCTGCTTCATTTCTTTCTGATTTGCAAATAAAAATAAAAATCCAGAATCAACTGCAAAATGCTCATATTTTGCCCTGAACAGTTGAAAACAGTCCCTTTCATCCTTGTTGTTACAGTTATTTCATCTTTCAATGCAATGGTATCATTAGAAGTTCCAAATTCATTGTTTAAATTTTGAACCAGCCTGGTGTGTTGACTTCATGGCTCCTATCGTACCATTTTGGGTCATAATAGGATGCCTAGGCCTGTTGTTATTTTTATTTTTTTACGCCCGCCCGCTCCATTATTTTTCTAGAAAAGTCCGTTAACCAAGAAATTAAATTGGTGTGGCCTTAACTTAAAGTTACCTTCTCATCTTCTTGGCCCCTCTGACTGAGGTTGAAGGAGCAGACTGGGTGAACTTCTTCAGCTCGATGGCAACTTCTTCAGCCTGGAGAGAAATCTAAGGAGGACAAGAAAAAAGTCATACAGTAGTTACAAAAATACTATTTTTGTATTTTTCTCTCTTGTTACAACTTTATTTCACTTTGTTTGGGATTATGCAAGAAAAAGTTTTTTTATGGGGAATGCTTACCACTTTGAGGACATGGCTGATCTCCTTGGCAATCTGAGGGTTGGGGGCAATGACCTGTAGGTCAAACAGTGTAGACAGCAGCGCCTGTCTCACAGCAGGGGAGGGCAGCGAGGAAAAGAACTCTTTTGTGATCTGAAACAAAAAAAAAAAAAAACAGCAATCACTTATGTGCACCATCCACCACAAAAAGGCTGTACTTTGTGCTGAACACCTTTGAACTGTCCTTAGTGCTGAACACCATCCACTAACAGGCCTGTCCTTGGTGGCGAAGACCAGCCACAAACAGGCCTGTCCTTGGTGCTGAACACCATCCACAAACAGGCCTGTCCTTGGTGGTGAAGACCAGCCACAAACAGGCCTGTCGTTGGTGGTGAAGACCAGCCACAAACAGGCCTGTCCTTGGTGTTGAACACCATCCACAAACAGGGCTGTCCTTGGTGGTGAAGACCATCCACAAACAGGCCTGTCCTTGGTGCTGAACACCATCCACAAACAGGCCTGTCCTTGATGCTGAACACCATCCACAAACAGACCTGTCCTTGGTGCTGAACACCATCCACAAACAGGCCTGTCATCAGCAAACAGGCCTGTCCTTGGTGCTGAATACCATCCACAAACAGGCCTGTCCTTGGTGCTGAACACCATCCACAAACAGACCTGTCCTTGATGCTGAACACCATCCACAAACAGACCTGTCCTTGGTGCTGAACACCATCCACAAACATGCCTGTCCTTGGTGCTTAACACCATCCACAAACATGCCTGTCCTTGATGCTGAACACCACCAACTAACAGGCCTGTCCTTGGTGCTGAACACCACCCACTAACAGGCCTGCCCTTGGTGGTGAACACCAGCCACAAACAGGCCTGACCTTGGTGGTGAACACCATCCACAAACAGACCTGTCCTTGATGCTGAACACCATCCACAAACAGGCCTGTCCTTGGCGCTGAACATCATCCACAAACAGGCCTGTCCTTGGTGCTGAACACCATCCACAAACAGACCTGTCCTTGGTGTTGAACACCATCCACAAACAGGCCTGTCCTTGGTGGTGAAGACAAGCCACAAACATGCCTGTCCTTGGTGCTGAACACCATCCACAAACAGGCCTGTCCTTGGCGCTGAACACCAGCCACAAACAGACCTGTCCTTGGTGGTGAAGACAAGCCACAAACAGGCCTGTCCTTGGTGCTGAACACCATCAACAAACAGGCCTGTCCTTGGTGCTGAACGCCATCCAAAAACAGGCCTGTCCTTGGTGGTGAACACCATCCACAAACAGGCCTGTCCTTGGTGCTGAACGCCATCCAAAAACAGGCCTGTCCTTGGTGCTGAACACCATCCACAAACAGGCCTGTCCTTGGTGCTGAACACCATCCACAAACAGACCTGTCCTTGGTGCTGAATACCATCAACAAACAGGCCTGCCCTTGGTGCTGAACACCATCCACAAACAGGCCTGTCCTTGGTGCTGAACACCATCCACAAACAGGCCTGTCCTTGGTGCTGAACACTATCAACAAACAGGCCTGTCCTTGGTGGTGAACACCATCCACAAACAGGCCTGTCCTTGGCGCTGAACACCATCCACAAACAGGCCTGTCCTTGGTGCTGAACTTGGTGCTAAAAAAAAAGATTTACATCATTCAAAGTCTTAAAAAATCATCAACAGAGCAAAGACGAACCTGTCTGAGAGCCATGGTCTGTGGTGACTCCTGACCATCACATGGTTTACCACAGATCCCCATGGCCTTCTGGAACAGCTGCAGGGCCTGATGGGAAGGCTGCAGGAGGGGAGCTGTGGGGACCTGGTATCTCACCAGGATGTGATGTAAGATGGCGGCTTCTTCTGGTGTGAGACCATGTGGACACTTCTCCAGTAGGGCACCCAGCATGGGCAGCAGGGAACACAAAACTCCCTGGTGACAAGAAGAGTAATATCATTAATACATGTATCATTATGATGAGAGAAATAGTAAATATATCGTTACCATGGTAAGTTTATAACTCTTTTATGACATCCATGTTACAATAATTTCTTTAGCTTGAAGAGACTACAATGTAGTTGATATTGGCGATTATGGCATGTTTGGCTCAGGACCAAGAGGTCCTGGGTTCGAATCCTTCCCATGTCACCTCACTTCACTGGAAATGAGTACCTAGCTTCGGTTAAGGACGTCCCTTAGATAAGACCGTCACGTTAAATGGAGGTCCTGTGTTTGAGGAGAGCCACACCATACGCACGTTAAAGAACCCACCGCACTTATTAGAGAGTAGACTAAAAGAGTAGGGGACCTTTCCGATGTGAGTGGTTCAAACCTTACAATCTGGTCTTACGAAGCTTGTACTTACATGTACAAAACTGGTGTGTTATGCCTAGGTAGTTTACAGGTTATGCAAAACAAACAAAATTTTAATAAACAAATGAAAGTTTATAATTCCTTTCTGACATTCAAGTTACTATTTTTTTTTTTTCTATAAGCTTGAAAAGACTACACTACATTCATTTGTTGTTTAATATTGGTGACAAACAATCTCCTCACCTGACTGTTGACAAGTTGCAGGGCTTCCAGTAAACCAACTTTCATGTGAGGAGGGGTGTCCTCAGCAGTCACATGACCCAGCAGGCTGTCCAAGGTAGCCTGGAGCACTGCCTGCTTAGCTTCAGCCTTCTGCTTGTGTTTGCCTGGAGATGCTTTACTCACAGGCAGCTTGGGCTGTTCCAAGGGCTTAAAAAGGACATGGAGAGCCTGGAAAGAAATATTAGGTATTGGAAATGTCAGCTTTCATAGACATTGTAAAGCTTATGATTTAGGCCATGTTGATTTGATTATTAAATGGATGACATCCTCTGGGAACCGGAACCCCAAAACTGATGCGCGTGTGCGAATAAAAAAAGTTTGGCAAAAAAAAAAGGTTCCTTCATTATGAAATCTATGTGGTCATAAAGGTTGAACAAATGACTAAACAGTCACACAAATAATTAAAATACAGACTCTGACTTTATTTTCATTAGTTCAAATTTTTATTCTTTTCCTGAATTAATTTTGGCATTCTATGACATTAGTATCATTTTCCAATACCTTTTTTTTTAAACACACTACATACATTCACTCATTTTGTATGATTTACACTGTATGGTTCAATTTTTTTAGGGGGGAGGAGGATGAAACTTCATGCCCGTGTGGATGTCATCCATATATCAATCAAATCAACATGGCCTAATCTTACAACCTACAATCAACACAAACGGTTGTATGCACTGGGTAAGTACATTGTATAGTTCAACTAAGACTACACTGTTTATCGCTTAATAACATTGACAAATGTACATAGCACGTATGCTGCATGCTTTTATTTCTAATGCAGGTATTTGGTTGGGCCTTAGTATACTACTAGACTATAAGTATGTTCCAGTATAAACTGTACAAATGGTTGTACTAATAGTAAGTATAGTTTAACTAAGACTACACTGTTAACTGCTTAATAACATTGACAAATTTACACTGCTTTTATTTCTAGTGCAGGTATATGGTTGGGCCTTAGTATACTAGACTAAGTTTGTTTAGTAGCTAATATATTTTTATGTACGTGAACAGATTTAGACATGGATATTTCACATGTAACATCTGTGTCCATAATATCACCATAGTCCATAATATCGCCACCTTAAGAAAAAGTGTGCTTGAAGATATTTTTACTGCAACATACCCTAGGTATGTACATGTATACGTACATTTGAGGTGTGCAGGAGTGCATACCAAAAGTATGTTGAAGTAAAAATATCTTAAAGCACACTGTTTCTCAAGGTGGCGATATTATGAAAAGCTCTCCAACTCTCCATGAAAAACTCTCCAATACCATACCTGGTTCGCATATTGAACAATTCCTCCAAATAATGTGTATCATATTTCTAAGGTGGTTAGTCTGTCCTCTAGTCTCATTTACTTTGTATATTTTTGTGTTAGTACTCAATATATGTTTGTAATTCTTAGTTTTAATGTTAAAATTGTATCTGTTATTTTTAAGTATGTCAATGTATAATGATATGGATTTTATTGAGTAACTAGTAATTTTAGTGTGTTATGCCAGATATGTCAAAAATCAAAATTGTACAGCAAGACACAATTTAGCTGATGGCTACAAGGTTTTGTTTTTTTACAAATAAACCATTTGATTGATTGATTGATTGATTGATTATGGACCCTGGTTATGTTATGGACACGGATAGTGCTGCATACCTAAACCCAATTTTAGGTTCAGGTCCGGATTCAAGTCCAGAGGTTTAGGTTCAGTTCCGGACTTGTAAGTCCAGACCTAAACCCATGGCATATACAAAATTGCATGTTGGCAACCTCGCAATGTTGTCTGGGTAAAACTTTGGCCACATAACATGGAGGCCGGTACTTGACGATGCCTGATGGCAATGTTTTCTTCATTTTGCATCAAATATTTTACAATCTACGGTGGGTTTGAGAAGGTTTGGAAAGAAAAGGGATATGTAAAATGGTCTTTTATGGTAATAAGTCCGGACTCGCTTCTTGACTTTTAGGTTTTTTTGGACTCGAACCTAAACATTCTTACAAGTCCGGATCCAAGTCCAGTGAACCGGTATGCAGCACTAGACACGGATGTTAAACCTACCTGTTTCAGGTGGTTGTTGTCTGCTACCAGTTCTTCCCTGGCATGGACAAGTTTCTTCACCAGGACTTCTCCGTACATGGAACCGTCTGACTGTTTTAACAGTGCCTCCAACACTGCCACTGCTGCTTCCCTGACTGCAGGGACTCTATGCTGTAGTGTCACTAGGAGGGAGGGCAGCACTGGGGGAGGGGGGCATAATCACAGGTCATGTTTACACCAGCCAATGAGAGACTGTGTCCCACGTGTTAAAAAGGCGTTGAAAACGAATGACATTTTATAATAGATTGCCCAACCTATGATGAAAACCGACGAAAATTGTTACAACATATTACATGTAAGACCAATATAACACTACCCCATACAAAAACAGAGATATTCTATATGTTACTATCATGCCCTGTCAACATTTCCACTTATGTAGGCCAATTTGTACACAATTCAATGACAAAACGAGAAAATGTAATTCATTCCTGACACAATTTATTACTACATTGTATTAATAGAGTTAGATTAGTATAATTAGTGTCTCTCTTTTGTAATACATGTTTATGAAGCAGACCAGATTCCTATTACAGTTAGTAGAACTGTTAGATATTCTCAACACCACCATATGTGTATGCTAACACCACAAACTATGTATGTATCATTTTGCCATACGTTGTACCCGCTACATCTGTTGCGCAATAAAGTTCTTCTTCATCTGTTTATCGTGTTTTTGTTTTCTTTGCTTTACAGTTAGGCTAGTGACAGTGTTACTTCTAACAGAGAATATAATGTGGAACACAAATTTCCACAAGGTTGGGCAAGTAAATTTTTTGGATGCAAAGTACATGTACATGTATGGCCACTATGGTGTTTGGAGCAAAATTACTCATCATTTTGCCAATATTATATTATATTAAGTCAGAAAATCACAAACAGAAAGTCTCAAACCACCTTATTTTGATAAATAAAGCATGCAGCATTAACATCCGTGTCCATATCACCATAGTCCATGATATCGCCACCTTAAGAAACAGTGTGCTTTAAGATATTTTTACTGCAACATACTTTTGGTATGCACTCCTTCACACCTCAAATGTACATACCTAGGGTATGTTGTAGTAAAAATATCTTTAAGCACACTTTTTCTCAAGGTGGCAATATTATGGAATATGGTGATATTATGGACACAGAATAATATGTTATAAACTCTGAAAGAAAATAATTTTTAGTATTAAAAATGCATATAAAAATGTTATATAATATTTTGGGCAAATGAAAAATTGGTTTGGGGAAGTGGAAATATACTTGGCCAATACGGCAACTCGATTTTTGAAAACTTGTCCAACCCTGAAATGGAAATAAAAGAAGATATAATATTACATTGTGATGGAAAATGGTTACGGGGGCACACCCCAGTTTATTTGGCGTCTCGATTGGAAGCTGCACACCCTCAAATCTAGCGACCGTCTCTGGCGTGGAATAATTCGGAATGACTGTATATGGGACAAAAGGATATCTCTTCAGCTACAAGACCAGCTGAGTTTGGTTTCTTAAACCTTTTAAGTTTGGTAAAATCAACGGAAAAATCATTTTTTTCACTCCAAAATTAATACCCAAAATTGCGAATTTTTGCGTAGGATAATCCCATAGAAAAAAAATTTTCCGGCAGAAACGACTGATGCTGGCAGAAAGACCCAAGCCTTGACTATACCCGAGTAAATTATAAACAAAATTCTGGTACTGTAATTTTCTAAACAGTCCACGGCGCGAGGGGTTGCAAATGCACCCCTACGAAAGTGCAGAGCGAAATCTAGGTCAAACGGGCGGATTACACTTGGCGCGCAAGGATACCCGGAAGTAAGGTTCGGAGCCAAAAGAAATTTTCACCCCAAAAACACCATTTCTTACACTCTTCAGCCATGTTAATGTTTAATGATACTTCGTGGCAGTTTATAAGAAATGTCACCTCAAACTTGGACCCTCAAAACCCTTTTGTCACTTTTTTACAACGGACTATCACGGACCCCGGTCGCGCAAGAACTGGGGTGTGCACCGTTACTGGTAGGATTCCGGGCTTTTTTGGGGGTACCACCTAGAAAATTTAAAAGAATATCATACCACCAGACTCCTTGCCCATGAGTTTAGACGCTGCCTTGTCTCCAGAGCTGTTGATACACACAGCTGCCATGTGGAGCGCCCTGACCTGCACCAGGGCTCGGGTGTGGCTGTCGTCATGGTGACACACCCACAACATGGACAGGAACCTGAATAAGGAGGCTGTGTCTGGCAGGTGCACCTGGGAAGACAGGTTTTGTTTAGATAAACAACAACAATTTGGAAACAGCTTATTTGGTCGTGTGGCATAGCGGCAGCATGTTCGGCCTTGAACCGAGAGGTTCCGGGTTCGAATCCTACCCATGTCACCGATCTTGCGCCCTTGAGGAAGCCACTTTACACGACTTTCCTCACTTCACTCACTGGTAAATGAGTACCTAGCTTCGGTTAGGGACGTCCCTCGGATAGGACGTTAAATGGAGGTCCCGTGTTTGGAGAGAGCCACACCCCACACACGTTAAAGAACCCACCGCACTTATCGAAAATAGTAGGGGACCTTCCCGGTGTGAGTGCAGCTTGTACTTACATGTACATGTACATGTACAAAACTGGTGTGTTATGCCTAAAGGTGGTTTACTGGATATGCGAAACAAACAAACAAACAAAAAAAAACCAACAATTTGGAAACGACCCTACAACACTCTAGGAAAATGACTAGTGCTAGGTGCATACAATGTATGTATGTACAAGGCCTAGGAAAAAAAGTTGTACTTCCTGTATCCCAACTGACCCTAGAAAAAACTGCCGACCCTAGCCTTTTTGGGGTGGACCCCTGCAAGGGACATAAATTGATTGAGCTTATCAACCTTTTCTAGCTTCATGATCTGACACCTGAGTGAAGAAATGTTGTACAATTGGTTTTCAAACATTGATATTGGAAATATAAGTGTCCTCATGCAAGTTTTACTTTGTTAAACTGCATTGTATAAGTTGAATCACTAGAGATTGCAGAAATCTAATGAAAAAACAAGAAAAAAAAGATAATCCCTACCTACCGGCACTAATTTTTTCAGAACTGAAACAGAAAACACAACATTTTTTTCCTAGGACCAATGAAGTTTCTAGCAACACTAGAGTGTGAATTCAACAGTGTTATGTTACATTCTATGATCAAGTCTTAGGAAGTGTTAGAGGTCACCTTGAGGAAGTTCTGCATGAGCTGTCTAAAGTGCTGTACATGGTGGTCAGCTTTTGCCCCTGATGTGAAGGTCACTAGAAGGTCAAAGAGTTGTACCAGCAGGGACAGGTAGGACTTCTGGGAAGGGTCAGCTGTCTGCTGGCTCCACCACTGCTTAGCTGCAGACAGCATTTAATATAGGTTAGGGAAGCTGGTACAGCAACCTGGTGCTGGTACAGTAATCTGTCCTTGGTGCTGAACACCATCCACAAACAGACCTGTCCTTGGTGCTGAACACCATCCACAAACAGACCTGTCCTTGGTGCTGAACGCCATCCACAAACAGGCCTGTCCTTGGTGCTGAACACCATCCACAAACAGGCCTGTCCTTGGTGCTGAACACCATCCACAAACAGACATGTCTTTGGTGCTGAACACCATCAACAAACAGGCCTGTCCTTGGTGCTGAAACATGTTCATGTCCTAGGAGCTGAACACTATCCATACAAATGAAATAACACCTGTCCTTGGTGCTAAACACCATCTATATATTGTTAATTATGCATTAGAACAGTATTTGAACTACGTTTTCTGCATAAATGCTATTAAGGACCTATTACAACTGTTATTGCCACAACACATTACACCAGGCACAAGTTAGGCCATGTTGATTTGATTATGTGGATGACATCCTCCGGGAACCCCAAAACTGATGCGCGCGTGCGAATAAAAAAAAGTTTTGCAAAAAAAAAAAGTTGTTTTCATTATGAAATGTACGTGCTCATGAGGGTTGAACAAATGGCACAGAATATGGTTTGGCGAATAATCTAGTCTTCAAGTTCATTTCTTTACAGTTTCGTGTTTTTTCGTTTGATTTTGGCATTCTACGACATTGGTATGGTGTCTTTTTTGTAACTTACGGTATATTTTTGCTCATTTTGCAACTGTTTTGTACGATTTACAGTATGGTTGAAAACTTTCTTTTTTTTTGGAAACGGCCGAAAATTCATGCGCGCGCGGATGTCATCCATATAATTAAATCAACATGGCCTTAAGAAGACAGACCAATGGCATTCTAACATGACTACTCACAAGTCAAATCTGCTGGCACATGTAGGTTGACTATAATGTTGTTCAGTAGCCACAGAAGAACAGGCACAAACTGTGGACTGTCAGGTCCCAAGCCTTGATGACTCATCTTCTGGTAGTGAATTGTTAGGTTCTGTGGCATGATGGCAACCTTGGTGTGGAGAAATTTTAGGTTCTGCAGATCCTGTGCACCCTGCAAGGGGGAGTAATTTCATGGTGTCAAGTTGGAATTGTCTTTAAGACCTTGGCAGCAAAAGAGATGCTGAATTGTTGCCAGTACTAGTAAACACTGTGAGAACATATAACATTAAAGCAAGATTAAACTAGAAAGGTTAACATTTTCAAAGCAAATGCATAATGTTTACCCTTGCATATAGTCTGCTCTGTTAGTTAATTCTTACTACCCAAACACATTTACATATATAGTGACAGGAGTCTAAATCCCTCCTACTATAAAATTGCAACATAATGTAACCCAACACCAGTTACCATGGTGACAGAAAGTCTGGTTAAGGTCATTGACCAGGTCAGAGGTTAGTGTTTTAGAATGGAAGAAGAAGAAACAGAGCAAAAACAATGTTTTCCTTGGGTAAACATAGATATTTCCCTTCAGTTGAACTGCAGGAATTTTTCTGAAATATTTCTCACCCTACCTTAACCCTACGCAATGGCTTGCCGTCCTCTGAAGACCCCACTTGATGCAGCCTGTTGCAGACCAGATCCAGTGCCTGTTGACACAAGGCCCCCTGGTCGCCCGGGTCTAGCTGCCTGATCAAATTTGCCAGGATGAAGCTGACAACCATGGGAAGATTCCCACAAACCGCTGCTGGAGATGTTGCTGCCTCGTACAGCTTTTGTACCTAAGAACACAAATAGAGAAAAAAAATTGATAGTTGCAGATGAATAGACTGATCCTGAAGCCCCGCCCACCTCCGTCAAAACATAGAAATGCAAAGCCACTCTCTCATTGGTCGAACCGCTAATTAGCCCTTCTCTCATTGGTTGAACTTCTAATTGTGATGGACATTTGGGATCAGTCTATTTTTTTAAAACAAAGTGAAAATGCTAACAACTGCCCAATAAAGAGGTTTGTATATTTGCTTTCAAATTAGTAAATATCAGTCTTTAACAATTGATAATGATTGGACTGACACTCTAACATTTAGGTATTGACTGTCACCATAACATCCTCATAACAATTGAGAACAGGTATCAAAATGGCTACTTTAGTGTGCTAAGGCCTAAAGGCCCGCTTCATTTTTTTCTGATTTGCAAAAAAAAAAAATTCAGAATCAACTGCAAAATACTCATATTATGCCCTGAACAGTTGAAAACAGTCCTTTTCTTCCTAGTTGTTAAAGTTATTCCATCTTTCAATGCAATGGTAAGATCATTAAAAGTTCAAAATTTATTGTTTAAATTTTGAACCAGCCTGGTGTGTTCACTTCATGGTTCCTATCATACTTTTTTGGGCCATAATAATTTATTTTTTTTCGCCCGCCTGCTCCATTGTTTTTCTAGAAAAATCCGTTAACCAAGAAATTAAATTGGTGTGGCCTAAAGGTAATATAAAAAGAGACAATGGTGTGGCCTAAAGGTAATATAAAAAGAGACAATGGAAAAGCACCATGGACTGCCTCATGTCTGGTTCCATGGCTGCCAGGTTCCCTGAAAGATGACTGACTAGGCCCTGATTGGCTGTTGCCATGACAACATTGACATCACTACTTTGACTCAGATGGCTCCATGCTGGGGAAATAAGAAAGGTACATGTAGTTAGTACAAAGAAAAATGGGAGGAACATTTGCACTGATTTCCACAAAATATAGATTATATAGATTTACCGCCAAACTTGTCCGATTAAACACCTCCTAAACTTGACAAGCCAGCACCTGGCCATAACAACCACCTTATCCTGGTCCCAAAATTTCTGTTCCATAGGTGCATGCATTAGTCCGCCTGCCTAAGAATATTCTTCAATCAGTGACTGTTTTTGAAGGTAAAATCACATACCTCCAAATTTTCAGTGTCGACTGTACACCTTGATCACTGAGTGACCTAGTTTTGCGAGAACACGAGACTTGGTCGAGACTTGTGTAAATCTTCTGGCTTCCCTAGTCTCGTGTTCTCGCAAGACTAGGTCACTCCGTGATCAAGGTGTACAGTCAGCAGAGTTGGAGGAACGTGAATTTAGGCCACCCCGACTTAATTTTATGGATGACATCCCCGCGCGCATTGATTTTCGCCTGTTGTCCTCAAAAAAAAAAAAAAAGATCACCTCCACTGAGGCTCTGGCCTGGCTCTTAGCCTGGGTAGTCCATGGTAGTCAGCGACAAAACGGAGCCGAGCACCCAGGCTATCGAATTCGAAGCTCCACGACTCAAGACCTCAGTACATACGTACAGTACCGATTCATAAATGCCGCAAAAAGCCAGCAAGTGCCGGCTTGTCGTATACGTCGCTAAGTACTTCCGCAAATTCACAATACCAGCTTTGTATTCCTGTGGTTTAGTAGCATTTTTATTTTTGGCCAGAATTTTTTTTTATTCGCCCGCGCGCACTAGTTTGGGGGGGCTTCAGAGGATGTCATCCATAAAATTAAATCGGTGTGGCCAAGTAATACCTTCAAAAACAGTCACTGATTGAAGAATATTCTACTGTTAAGCCTACGTGACTGATAAAACTCTTCAATGAAAAGTTCTCAACCTACATGCACCATCATGTGTACCTTGCTGGGCCCCTTTGAGTAGCGGATGTTCCTGACACAAGTACGACCGCGCTAACATGGCGGCCGTGGTGACCTCCGCAGACTTGGCATCAGGGACGACCACGAACATGAGGGGTAAAACGGCGACCGCCACCTTGTCGTGAACGGTGGGGTTATCCCGTAGGAGAACCTCGCTGGTCAGGACGTCGGCCGCTGATTCGCTCACGTCGCTCCGGTGGAGTAATGGAATCAACGAGTCTTCAAGTCCTTCCTTTGGTAAGGTGGGCAGGTCCTGGAGACAAGGGTTAAATAGTCAAGCTTAACTACTAAAACTGTATAAAACAGAGACTGTTACAATTATACTATCTAGTATTAATAGTGGACTAGCCGTAGTAGTAGTAGACTAGTAGTACATGTAGTAGTAGTAGTGCTGTGTACTAGGTTGCTGGAACTAGTTCCGAACTTGTAAAAATGTTAAGGTTCAAATCGAAAAAAACCCTGAACGTACAAAAAAAAAATCATGTCACATTCCCCTTTTTGTTCTCAACCACCTGAAATCTTCAATAGTAAAATATTTTCACTGCAAAATAAAGAAAACACGTCGGCCTCCATAAATTATTGTTTTTTTTTTTTTTTAACCGAATTTCAACGTCATTTTTCCCCAACTGGGGGTTAGGCGTGCTTGCACCATTAGTACAAGTCTTTTTTTGAAGCAGGATTTTTACGGCTGGATGCTCTTCCTAACGCCAACCCAAACCCTAGTAGGGCCCAGTATCCCTCTAACTGAGGGCCACAGTTTTTCCCAGATGTATCCCGTAAACAACATATCTTGCTTCTAAACCCTGGTACATGTAGTGCAGTGCTTGCTACAAAATTTTGTGGTAAAGATGCCCCCTTTTCCATTGGGAAATTTTCACTGAGAAGTCCCTTCTGTATTTTTTATATGCCCTGCTGGGTTTAGGTTCAGACTTACATGTACAAGTCCTGATCTGAACCTAAACCTCTAGACTTGAATCCAGACCTGGACCTGAATGTGGGTTTAGATACATGTACACAGCACTAAGTAGCAGTACAGTATTATCCAGTACTTCTTGATTACTACTGCAGGGTGCCCTGAGGGGCTGAGGCAGTAGTTGGCTGGACTTCACACACTCTTCTAATAATAAATACAAGGTCTTTGATCATAACAGGTTACTGCAGTATATATCACACCCCATCCCCTCAGTATTAAACAATAAGGCCATGTTGATTTGATTATATGGATGACATCCGCGCGCGCATGAATTTTCGGCCGTTTCCAAAAAAAAAAAGGTTTTAACCATTCTGTAAATCGTACAAAACAGTTGTAAAATGAGCAAAAAATATACCGTAAGTTACAAAAAAATAAGTCAAAACTATACCAATGTCGTAGAATGCCAAAATCAAACAAAAAAAGAAGAAATTGTAAGGAAATGAACTTGAAGATTAGATTATTTGCCAAACCATATTCTGTCCCATTTGTTCAACCCTCATGACCACGTAGATTTCATAATGAAAACAACTTTTTTTTTTGCAAAACTTTTTTTTTATTCGCACGCGCGCATCAGTTTTGGGGCTCCCGGAGGATGTCATCTATATAATCAAATCAACATGGCCTAAGTATAGTTTAACTAAGACTACACTGTTTACTACTTAATAACATTGACAAATTTACACTGCTTAGAGTAAAGAGTAAATACCTTCAGAACATCTAGTGCTGCCATCACTACATCATCATCATCATCTCCAAGCCTCTGGATCAGAGCATCCTTCACAAACTGTAGATCAGCTTCTCCCTGTAACACAGTTGGATGAC
The DNA here is from genome assembly GCF_001625305.1 of Branchiostoma belcheri. NCBI lineage: Eukaryota > Metazoa > Chordata > Leptocardii > Amphioxiformes > Branchiostomatidae > Branchiostoma > Branchiostoma belcheri. Next base: position 2,388,786 of record NW_017803976.1, read on the forward strand.
ATTTGTTATCATCAAATGGGAATGCAGTTATTAGAATAACCGACCACTTTTTGGACCATACCATTATACAGGGGACAGGATACTAACAGTAATGTGAAAACTTGTAATACATTTTGTTTTTTCTACTATACAAATTACAATGCATTGTACTTTACTTTGAATAATCTATTTGAAAATACAATATGAAATTTGAACAAAAAAGAATTAACATAATGTTCGACACCCATATATGATTTGTTGCCATGCTGCATTTTGTTAAGTTGAAAGTATATTTGTAATACATTTTGTATATTGAAATGTATTCATAATGTATGTAATGTGTTAAAGCGTTTATGTGTTATATAGGAATTTGTGTCAAATACATTTGTAACTGTGTCAGTTGGATAGGCCATATCATAAAAAGTTAACACCCCACCTTATCCTCAGTGTATATTGGGAGATAATCCCTGGTCAGGTGCGATAATCACCTCATAAACCAAATTTCCTGGTTATCGCACCTGACCAGGGATTACCTTACCATATACACCTCGGGGCGGGGCATTAACCCTTTATCAATACCTGTTGCCTTTGCCAGGCCTTTGGTAGGTGTTTAACGGCATTTCTGCGTACAGTAGCATTTGGATGGTTAAGAGACAGCACCAGGGAAGTCTGTGCTTCAGGGACCAGCTGGTGTTTTAACCCTGCAAGTGACAGGCTAACAAACTCCTGCACATGCTCGGCATCATGGGAAACCTCAGACACCTCCTCTGCACTCTGACCCATGTGGATCTGCAGGATGGTGTCCATGGCAACAGGGTACCTCCTGTCAATCAGTTTGACAATAGGCCCCGCCCTCTCATTCAGAGACTGCACTGCTGATGGTGACTTCCCTGTCATCTGACTTCTAACTGTAAGGTAGTCCTGGAACAAGGTTCTGAAGAAAAGACATAAAACAAAACAAAAATTGATGAAATACTAATGAGCATTTCCCTTCAACTTTTAAAACCTGAACATGTATCTTTTCTAGCAACCCTCCGGATCCATAAGAATTTTGTTGTACCAATTTGCCGTGCACATTGCTTACATTCACTATTAAAATTAATGGCAAAATCTTAAAAAGGGAAATTTTGGGTCACACTAAGAGTTGTACTAGTTACTCTCAGAGGGCCTGCAGGGGGGGGGGGGTAGTGATTACGAATTACGCAAAATTTTCGTCGCCTATTACGAATTACGTTAAAGTCTCAGAGCTGATTACGACTTTACAATTTGCGGCTGATGTCCAATTACGAATTACGTTGATTTTTGCGGAGGCTGCCTACGAATTACGAAGTCTAAAACGGCCTGATTACGCCTTACGAAAAAGGGCTTGCAGGCCCTCCTCTCAGAGCATGTCGGCAGAATGTACTGCACCTGTGCGAAACCCGTAATGAATTATGCATAGCTCTCGGCAGAACGTCTCACATAAGGTCATATCCGTGCATATGTGGTTACCATCCCGTCTGTAGTTTATAAATGTTGTGTTGGGAAAGATATCCTCTGCAACAGACAAAATTCTGAAGCAACGTTGACGAAACATCCAAATAAAACCGTAAAATATCTGGGTTTTGCACAGGCGCAGTACCCTCTGCCGACGTGCTTACTCTCAGTATGAACAAGCCAGGACAAAAGGGTGCAAGGTACGTACTTCAATAGACTACCAGCAGAAGAAAGGCAGATTCCAACTTTAAAACACTTCAAGGCAGCTATTAAGATGACCTCTGACCTCCAATGATATTGAACGGAAATCGTTTAACTTGATGATGATTATGATTTGAAGTTATGTTTCTTGTAAATTCCCTTAGTTCGCATTATTCATTTATTTATGTATAACTTTCAGTTATACTGCTTTCATTTACATCTTTTGTTATGTACTTTGTATAATCTATTATTCTTTTACATATTGTATTTCCCCTGGGCCTCCTTGGAAATCAGCTATTGGCTGAAGGAGCTACCCAGGTGTCATTGAAGACTAAATAAGGCCACACCAATTTAATTTGTTGGTTCTCGGATTCGCCTCTTCGTTTTTTTCTGATTTGCAAAAAAAAAAATTTGATTCTGGTCCTGAATCAACTGAAAAATGCTCATGTTTTGCCCCCAACAGTTGAGGAAAGTCCTTTTCTTCCTAGTTGTTACAGTTTTCCCATCTATCATTGCAGTGGTTTGATTAAAAGTTCAAAATTCAATGTTTAAATTTTAACCCAGCCTTTTGTGTTGACTTAATGGCTCATTTTGTAGCATTTAAGCCTATAATAGGATGCCTAGACCTGTTTTTATTTTTATTTTTTTTTCGCCCTGTCGCTTCATATTTTTTCTGAAAAAATCCGACAACCAACAAATTAAATTGGTGTGGCCTAAATAAAAATGTTCTGTCATCTGTCTGTCAAGACTTACTTGGCTACTAGAGTTTGCAGTGATTCTGGCAGTTCCACATCTAACAGCAGGTTCTCCAGGAGACCACAGTAGCTGACAGGACCTGTGGTACCATCCTCACCCTCACTACTGGTACCTGTGGTGGTGGAGACTGGAGAATAGAGGTACTAATGAGTACAAAATCAGTGGTCGAAATACTTTCTTTCAGTGCTCTGCAATATTGCAGAAGAGTCAAAATTTTGTTCTGCAATTTGGAAATACTTTCTGCAAATACACAAGCCTCCATACTACAATCTTGCAGGTTTATAAGCATGAACTATTGATTGATATGCAAATTAGTGAAGACAACTTTTTGGAAGTCCAAAAAGAAACAAAAGATAGACAAGTCAAGACAAGGTTGATGCAAATTAGTGAAGAAGCTCCTGTTGTTTCAGAACAAGAGCTTATATATAATAAGTGTTGTCTGTCCTTGGGGCCAAGAGCGCCAAATCGCTAGTGCCAATTTTTCCTGCTGCAAAATTGCAGATTGTATAAATTTTTCTTCTGCAATCTTGAAAATCTATCTGCAGATTGCAGACTGCAGACAGGTATTTCGAACACTGAAAATGCAGGGTTAGATAGTATATAACATCTGTGTCCATAATATAACCAGGGTCCGTAATATCGCCACCTTGAGAAACAGTGTGCTTAAAAATATATTTTCACTGCAACATACTTTTGTACGCACTCCTTCACACATCAAATGTACATACCTAGGGTATGTTGCAGTAAAAATATCTTAAAGCACACTATTTCTCAAGGTGGCGATATTATGGACTCTGGTGATGTTATGGACACAGATGTAATATGGCACATTAAACTTTACTGTGGTACTTTCTCCTCTTGTCAATACTGGTACATGCAGTGGAAGGGGAAGAAGGACAGAGGTACACACTAGAGTGTAATGTGTAACATTTTACACTTTACACAAGTTTACAGTACTATGGTACCACTTTTCCATACACTTTCTTCGCTGTAAGGAAGGTTAGGACGTAGGTAATGCATAAAGAATAACAATCACGAACCAAATGTTACCCACTTATTCTATAGGCTTATGAAGTTTACATTTGCTTACTACTACATGCTTAACATTATGTTTGATTGATCAAAATGTAGATATTTTAAAGCATTGTACAACAAGCACCAAACCTGTGTCATTGACCGCAGCCTTGACCAGTTGAGGTAGGAACACGGTCAGCAGTCCTGTGATCTCATGGGCAGTGGTCAGTCTGGCTAAAGTCTGCACCAGGCCGGGTACTCTGCACAGGAGCTTAAAGGATCTGTACAAAACAGAAGCTCAAGAGTTCAAACTGTATTACAATGTGCTCATATGCCTTACAGAGAAACATACAGCAACTTCTTTTTTTAATATTACATATTTGTGGGGTTGTGTGGTGCAGCGGTAGCGCGTTCGGCTCGGGACCTAGAGGTCCAGGGTTCGATCCCCACCCATGTCACCGATCTTGTGCCCTCGGGAAAGGCACTTTACACGAATTTCCTCACTTCACTCAGGTGTAAATGAGTACCTAGCTTCGATTAGGGATGTCCCTCGGATAGGACGTAAACTGGAGGTCCACACCTCGAGCACGTTTAAGAACCCACCACACCTTTCGAAAAAGAGTAGAAGCATGCCCCGGTGTCCGATGGTCCAAATTCTACAGCCCAAATACTACAGTGTAGCAGAATCATCAGCAAGTTGATGTTGGCTACCTTAATCCCCAAGACCAGACCAAGACCATTAAGCTCGATCTGTTCTTATACTTACAACTGTGATCAAGAAGCAAGATGAACTTGTACAAATTAGTATTCCAGCTATAGTAAGGCCATGCTGATTTGACTATATGGATGACATCCTCTGGGAACCCCAAAACTGCATCCTCCTTCGCAGGGCTAAAATCCTCCGGTTCCCTTCCGGTTTTAGCCCTGCTATTTACCGCTGACAGTTTGACTTCTGGTGACGTCACTTATAAATAATTCATGAGCTTGCCTTATTTGGCACAAACCAGACGGATGTCGGGGGGCTTGCCCTAACTCTGTCTCGACTTTGGCCAGGGCTTTGGCCGCTGCTGGGAAGCCCATATAGCACAGGCTCTTCCCTCCTCCTGTCCGCACAATCAGAAAAACGTCTCTGCCATCAAGCAGCGCCCGTAGCGTCGACTGCTGATGCTCAAGAAGCCGCTCGACTCCAAATAAATCTTGCACGGCTCGCACGAAACTTCTAGTATCTGTAATAGCCGCCATCTTGGCCTGTCATGTAAGACGTAACCTGATTGGCTAATAGGTTCCCAGCGACCTTTGCGGTTTTTGCGCAAAGCTCGGTGCGCAAATTCTCTGATTGGCTGACAGCAGTTTGGCGGTGACGTCACCAGAAGTCAAACTGTCAGCGGTAAATAGCAGGGCTAAAACCGGAAGGGAACCGGAGGATTTTAGCCCTGCGAAGGAGGATGCAAAACTGATGCGCGCGTGCGAATAAAAAAAAAGTTTTGCAAAAAAAAAGTTGCTTTCACTATGAAATCTACGTGGTCATGAAGGTTGAACAAATGGCACAGAATATGTTCTGGCGAATAATCTACTCTTCGAATTCTTTTCTTTACATTTTTGTCTTTTTTCCTTTGATTTTGGCATTCTACGACATTGGTATCGTTTCTAAATGTTTTCCTTGCAACTTATGGTATATTTTTGCTCATTTAGCAACTGTTTTGCATGATTTACAGTATGGTTGAAAACGTTTTTTTGGGGGGGGGAAATGGCCGAAAATTCATGCGTGCGCGGATGTCATCCATATAATCAAATCAACATGGCCTAAGGTATGAAACTTGTATTACTGTTATTGTACATAGACTTTATCACCATGACCTACATTTAGCCTACGACTATCATAGCATAAGGGCATAAATGCACAATAAATGTCTTTTATTTTAAGTGGATGCCATGTTCAGTTCCCCACCTTTTGGGCAGCTTGTCCACTCGCTGTTTGTGACACAGGACAGCCAGACAGGTGACAGCCTCCAATGACAGCTGTGGGCTGATGTGCTGTGAAAATATACAATGTAGAAACATACATCAGTGTTCGAAATACCTGTCTGCAGTCTGCAATCTGCAGATAGATTTTCAAGATTGCAGAAGAAAAATTTATACAATCTGCAATTTTGCAGCAGGAAAAATTGGCACTTGGGATTTGGTGCTTTTGGCCCCAAGGAAAGACAACACTTAAGCTCCTGTTCTGAAACAACAGGAGCTTCTTCACTAATTTACATCAACCTTGTCTTGACTTGTTTATCTTTTGTTTCCTTTTGGACTTCCAAAAATTTGTCCACTAATTTGCATATCAATCAATAGTTCATGCTTATAAACTTGCAAGATTATAGTATGGAGGCTTGTGTATTTGCAGAAAGTATTTCCAAATTGCAGAACAAAATTTTGACTCTTCTGCAATATTGCAGAGCACTGAAAAAAAGTATTTCGACCACTGTACATGTACATCATGGTGGCCCTTAATTAACAACAAACACTTTTCAGGGCTTGAAATTCATTTTTTGGGAATAGGTGCACTGGTGCACCCAATGAATTTGGTGCACAAAATTTTTTTAGGTGCACCATATAAAATAAAATAAATAGAATGTCAGCAAAAACTAATTATGTTTCATTTCTAAAGAAAAGTAATAGCAATGACTTCATCATTTTTCTGACACTTAGATGTTGAGAATATATTGTATACTAGTATATATTTAACAGGGGTTTTCTGAACAGGGGAACAAGGGCGCTGCGCCCTCATGTAACAAACCAGCGCCCTCATATCAATTTTCAGATTGAAGCCTAAGTCTTTTTCAATATCATCTTTTTCCAGTAAAAATACAAAAACAACACCACATAACAATACTTCGTTTCTAGCATTACAAACTATGTTACTCTCATAAAAATCCAAAATCTTACCACAAACTTGAAAATTTAGCTCTAGTAGTAAAAGTTTAAATGGAATAAACAATGTTCATTGAGAACTTGTAGCTAGACCTCCTTCATTTGCATACTATAGAACAGGCTCTGAAGTGAAACATGAGACCTGAGTTTGTAGCAGCTTGGATGAATGTGTTCCAATTGTGCCATGGGAAAGGTTTCAGCTTGTGGCAAACCCAATGTTGTCATCTGGGGATACTAGTAACATTGATCACTAATTGTGTAAGTGTATAAAGGGTGATTTGCAGATTGTGTGTACTGTTGATTGTACTTATATTTTATAAGTGAAATATGCAATGCATGAATAGAAATTTGGGAAAGGTACATTGAGGTAAAAGTTCAAATTTCCCCCCTCAAGTAGCCTCAAAATGTCCCATTTCAACCTCAAATTTTCAAAGGCTTCACATGGCGGAAGGGGGGGTACCCCTCTTCCTCACCAACCCCCCCCCCCCTCGCTCGCTTCGCTCCCTCGCCGTGATACTGCTACCTCATGCCAAATTTTTCTATAAAAACCCCTGTTTAACATCTTTACAAAGTATAACCTAAACCTACGAAAATATTTGGGTGTACTGGTGCACCCACATAAAAAAATTGGGTGCACAGCTCCAAATTTGGGTGCACTAACAGGTGCACATGCACCCAGTATTTCGAGCCCTGAACAGACTTTTCAAAAGTGCAGGGTATCTTTTCAAAATAGAGCTCATATAATTTTACATTTCTCGAATCAAGTACCATAGATTTTAAGATTCTCGTTGTTGGAGACAGATTTGAATATATCTTTACATGTAATGGTCCCCACAACGCAAAAATAGGTACTAGATATATAAAGGTCCTGGAATGCTTTGCTACTAGAAAAAATGCCGAAACTTGTGATTAGCCCACTCGATTGTAACACTTTATCAAAAACTGTGATATCCCTTATTATTTGAATGGTTATGATATAGATTTGTTAGGTTTTATTCGACATTAGGTTTTATGCAACACACTTAGGGACTGTACGATATTTACCGGGGGGGGGGCTGGTGCACTGGAGGGGAGGGCCATTGAAAAAAAAATTGGCCTGGGGGGAGGGCCATCGAAAAAATATTTTAACCGAGGGGAGGGCCATCGAAAAAAAAATCAGCCTTGGGGGGAGGGCCACCGAAAAAGTTTTCCAAAATATGGCGTCGCGTAGTACCGAATCACAAGAAATACGCCGTAAATTCGAAATATAGTACGCACTTTTAAAACTTTTCCAAATCCCAAAAGTGTCTCGGGCCTTCGCCAAAGTCGGGTTGCGTACTTTATTTGAGGTTTCCCCCCGACGTGACAAATCCGTGGACGACCCAGGAATATAGCGGAACACCGGCACGGGGAACTTGGAACGACATCGATCGTCCATAGCATGTTTAGATAAGAATATTGACGAGTGGAAATAAAGTTGAACTTCAATATATGAACATACTTCCTCTGACTATCGTCGATATTTACACCAAGTTGTGGTAAAAAAGAAGTCAAGTCACCCACGGTAAGAAAATGTTGGTCACTAGCAATGACGCCCGGCGCTCCGTCATGCCGTCCGGATCGTTCCCCAGCCAGCCGACGCCGATCTCAGTGGAACTCCGGCCGAAAATATAACCTCCCGTAAGTACATATAAAATTGTAAGAGGGTTTATGAGCGGTAATATTTGAAATGGTCCGCAAGCCGTGAAGTTTTTGATCGTCGTAAACAAAACGTAACATGTGATAACATAACAGTTGTGCCTCGACTGATGGTCAGTTCTAATGCACTTCCGGCTTGAGTTTAACTCAGAAATCTTCGACAAAGATTTTACCCCATGCCGTTTCAAAGGTAGAAGACAGAAATTGTTATCCATGTTAACGTTTCATTTCGTATCACAAATCTTTTTAAATCCTGATAAACGCCATGGGAAATTACTTTGTAGCGGGCTATACCAGCCAGTGCAGTACGACGTGAAAATGCCAGCTAGATGTACTCTCCCACCCGACTGTTCGGCAAGCTACAATGATATGGGCGGAGTTAACTTAAAATGTAGTCTTTGATGAAAGGCGGGTGGGTGGGGTGTTGGGCGCGCCGACAGGCAAAGTACACCTACAGCTGAAGAACAAAGAGGGCCGTGGCAGCGCTGAGGACAGCTTTCCAGGACCTGGGCCCCGGGAAGGTCTTTCTTTCCTCTGAACAGAATGTACATGTACTTATAAGTTTTACGGAGTACAAATTAACACATGTGTTTACTCCTTAGAAGTGTAACGGGTGGCAAATTTTAAATTCGGCAGCACCTCTACAGTAGCATGAATACTCCGCCCAGTTCTCCGCCTCGATGATCGTTAATTAATTGCTCCCCATGTGGCGATCGGGCGGGCGCTATTTTAAGTGCATTTCGTATAGTAAAAAAGAAAACAACAAAGCTACGTACTTGTGTATCAACATTCAACTACCCCCCGGTACCGATGAAGTAAATATTGAAATACAGTCTTTTTTCACGAATCTTTATTGACCATTGCTTGTTTGATCACCAACACTGTCCGGGATCCAAAGCTGTACGTTTTGCCGCACTTGCCTTACCTTTCGATGCGGTGGTGACGTCTTGCAAGTCGGCTGCGGCCAGAGGTGAAAACAAGCCCGAACGTGGAACGTTTCCCGCAACGTTACCATACAATCACGTAGTATATGGCATAAATCTAGTTTTTCACAATTTTGAAGCTGCAATTTTAAATTTGTTTGGAACGATGAGCTGTCCTTAAGACCAGAGGTACCGGCTGTGCGTAGAAGGGGTGCGTACTTTATTCGAGTTTTTCCATTTCAGACGGGAATATTTGTTTCCCATCAACCCCAAATCGGGGGCGCGTACTTTAATCGGGATGCGTACTTAATTTGGGAATTTATGGAGGGATAAAGAGACATCGAAAAATGGGGGGAGGGCCATCGAAAAATTTTTTGAGGTGGGGGGAGGGCCATCGAAAAATTTTTTGGGGTGGGGGAGGGCCATTGAAAAAAATTT
>NW_017803976.1:2398188-2431882 GCF_001625305.1 Branchiostoma belcheri
CTTATTTTATTGTTGTTACTCTCTCTTTATGTAGTTTGCCATACATTGTACCATGTGCAATCGTCGTGCAATAAAGTTCTTCTATAATGAGATTTCAGTTCACACATTCTTTTAAAACAGAAACCTGTCCACTGACCTTACAAATGCCCTTGACAAAAGTCTGCACCAGCAGACCCTGCATGGTGATTTTGTTAGCCAGCTGTCCAATGATGACATACGAGGCAGCCTTGTAGTCCAGAATAGCCCGGGACTTCAGGCCCTTTAGGACGTAGGGCAGCAGTTTGGTCACCATGTTCTCTTTGATGGTTTCCGTGACCTCCAGTGCCCCCAGAATGGTGGTGGCGTAGAAACTGACGAGGGCGCGCATGGGGGAGGGCGCAGAGGAGTCCTGGGAGGAGTGGAGCTGGATGGAACAGCAAAAAAAATATTTTTGCAAGTTATCTGGCACGTATGACCAGCTACAACAGTCAATTGTCTCTGACGTCACGTTCCAAGACTAGAGGGGTCTGTTCCGTGAAAAAGGTTAATGGAGTTATCTGGAAATTTGGGGTATAAGTCCCATTTCAATCTGTAGTCTAAGTGTTGGAAGTTAAAGCTTAGTCTTTATTTCATAATGACATGTACCAGCACAGGTGAACTTTCATGCTAAATTTTTGATTATGTTTGGTTTGATTTATTTACATCTCCATTAGTGAATATGATCACTAGTCTTCCTAGAATCCATTAATACAGTATATATACAATGTAATACAAAATATAACAACGCAATGTAATGAAATTACACAACACAAACAGAAGACTAACATACATGTAAACTGAACTGAAAATCACATTAAACACATTCCCAACTAAAAGGAGAAATTCTCCATACACTATGTGCAAAATGCACACACCTATGTGCAAAGTGCACATACCTATGTGCAAAATGCACATACCTATGTGCAAAGTGCACACACCTATGTGCAAAGTGCACACAGGTATGTGCAAAGTGCACACACTATGTGCAAAGTGCACACACCTATGTGCAAAGTGCACACACCTATGTGCAAAGTGCACACACTATGTGCAAAGTGCACACACTATGTGCAAAGTGCACACAGCTATGTGCAAAGTGTACATAGGTGCATATATACTATATGTGCAAACTACCTATACTACAAACAGACATCACTTTAATTCCGGACTGACTCTAATTCCGGACGACCTTTCACCATTAAGACATTATTATACTAGAGAGGCCGACATTTGCTTGGGAGCAAAATAAATTAATACAGCATATTTCAGTCCATCTCCCTCCCACGCAAAAGTGGACTATTCCAAACTTACCCCAGTGTAAAACTAGCCTGGGTACCATCCCCAGTAGTATTCGCACGCTCTATACATGTAACTGGGTCTTGACTTGAACACATATGTAGCGTCTGGAGTCTGAATATTCGTTCAGATTTTGAACGAGCGCGCTGATTGGTCCTACTCGTCTAAGCCCTTTTTGGGGTATGTACATATTAGGTAAGGGCAGTTCGGACGTCCGAACGGCGACGTTAGCGTCCGTCCGAACGCCTTATCATCAACATGTCCGACGGCGAACCGAACGCTAGAGCGCACATGATAATTGATATAGCCGTAGTCAGTCTTTCCGCGATAAATCATCATGGCTGACGCACAAGCCGCTCAGCTCACGGAGGTTGATGTTGACCTCGCAATCACGTCCGTTTTGGACGATTTAGACAGAATATCGTCGCTCAAAAATGAGCAAAAAGATGCATTGAATAATTTTGTTCGTGATGTTTTGGGCGTCCTACCGGTAAAAAAAAGAACGCACCGAGAAAAGGAACACTCGCGCAAAGATCTGTGCCTACAAAACAACAAACATCACTTGAATAATGCAGGCGCGCCATTGGCCGTCGCCTCTGAGGCTCAGCCAATCAAATGAAGCCCCGCTGCACGGGCTAGCTCATTACGTGACGTCATCACCAATCGTTTTATATGTGATCAAGTCCAGACCCAGTTATAGAGCTGGCGAATATACTACTGGGGATGGCACCCAGGCTAGTGTAAAACTGGCAAGGATTCTCAAATAAATGAATTATATAGTAGCTATGTAATTGAGAACAAAGATGCAAGAACAAGCACATTGAATCTCGAAAGCTTTACTAGTCTTATTACTGGTATGCAAATACTAACAATGATGAGATTTGATACATTTTGAAGGTCTTAGGCACATAAAATTGAATGTGTGGGTCATTCCGCACGACTTACGTGCAATGTGACCTCAGGTAACCCGCAATGGAACACGTGTTCCATGGCCAACGGCAGATGGAACAGGCCATTCTTTAGATAGAACATGGAACGGGTATAGCACTTTTGGCCCTTTTTTTGCTGAAAATAGCCATTAAAGTCCCCCAAATGAGTCATTTGGAAGTGGTGTATGCCAAATATGTGACTGCTATTCTGTAGACACATGTTCAAGGTACCCTTGTACCGAATTTCAGATCATTTGGTTGTAAAACCAGGGCTTAGGATCCAAAAATCCATTTTTTGGCGAAAAATGCCCTAAAAAACCTTCATAAAAATTTTTCAAAGGCATGTATCAAAAAAATGAAAAAAACGCCTGGGGGTATTCGCCCACTCTACCTCCATCCCAAATTTCAAGTCATTTGGCTGAATGATGGCGGAGTTGAATCCCTTTGACTGTGTGGCAGGAGGAGGAGAAGAAGGAGGAGGAGGAGAAGAAACATCAGAGAACACAATATATTTCATCCATACCATGGTATGGACTGAAATATAATTACTCGCTGAAAGTTGCGTAGGTATCATTGATACACTGTAGGTCCCCTGGGACTAGGTCAGCATTCGGATTCAGAATTCTGCGCAGAATTCTGCATTCAGGTGCAGAATTCTGCAACCCAAATGCAGAATTCTCCATCCAAATGCAAAATATGAAGGAATTTGCGATGCCTTATTTATTTTATGATGTTAGAGAGTGGACTCACACTCGTCCTACATCCTACATTGTATGATTGTGTTTGCTATCCCTGTGCTGCAAAAGCATACAAGACGGGACATTCTGCCAAGTACCTTCCAAAAGCACAAAAGAGTTTACAGATGGCACACACAATTCAGGCACAAGTACTTTCAGGTTATTCAGGTCACAATATTTCATGCTGATGGTCATTGTCAGACTGAAGCTTGAGTTCTTGTACACGTGGCGTGATGTTGTGCTCGGTGCTCAGTGATGGCGGCCAGAGATGACTGGGTACAAGGCAGAAGTAGTTGGCCGGCAAGCTGGCTTTGTTGTTGCAGCATGTTGACGATCGGGGTCGATTTGCAGCAGGTGGGCGAGGCAGGCGGTTGTAGGCGTGGTAGCGCAGCTTGAGCAGCGATCAGGCAGGTGGATTCATTGCCGGGCGATTCAGGAGGCATGATAAAACAATGCGGGTTGCGAGAGGTCCGGCTGCTCCCCACCAAATGTAGGGATGCAAGAGAAGAGGCGATGGAGAGACATTGTACTCTGTGGTGGCTATGGACACTGTTTTCCGCTAGAGTACATTGCTACAAAACTGATTTCCTCTGATCCGAATCAAAAGTAATCCTGCTGCACGTCCTTGAGATATTCCAGCTATACCTAGTAAATGCGCAGTTGATTGACTCATAGGGGTGAATATTCTGTAGCAGTAAAGAAAGGGAATCTTAATATGTTTAGATACATTGTACATCCAGAGTCTACCTAAGTGTACTTGAAAGTACACTCTGGGCTGATGCTTGTGTATTGGATTCGACCCTTGTGCATACTTTCAAATCTTAGATTGCTACTGGCCTGAGCATTGATTAGTTATGGTCCCACCCACATGATTGTTAAAACAAACAAACAAATCCTTAGGGCTGGCCCACACTCCTAGAAAATCTTCATTAGTCACACCAGGGCTCCTATCAAATCTGGCACACATGTACATGCATGGTATGTATTTGCCTGCTAAGTACCTTGATGACAGGTGTCCTGTCCCTGTGTAACACTAACTCTCATTGGAGCTTCTCCCAGCAGCAGGAGTCAGGCTACCCTACCAAACCCAGCTGTGACACCCAGTCAAGCAACCCCCAACTTGACAGAATTACATTTATAGGTCATACAGAAAGACCTCAGCACTTGTATATGTATACAAAAATGTAGAATTATCTCTTTTTAGTGATCTTGTCCAACCATGGTGGTGTAGAACTCTCAGCTCTCAGTCTTGGGAATTGAAGCATATGGCATCTCAAGGGAGATTGTGTTGCATTGGTGGCTGGTATCTACTATAGTCTAGGCTAGTTCTATTGGTGGACTTAGTCAAAGAGAGGCCACTGGGCCTTGCTTTTGAAGGCTTGATATGACTCCATGTACCTTTGTTAAGGATATTGAACATGTAGATTCTTCTATCAAAGTCTGATAAAATGATACAAGGATTAAGTTGCATGAATTAAACTTGCCATTATATAAAGTACTACAATAGTCTAGTAGTGACTGCTTATAGTCAGTGTCCTCAAATCATTTTTTCCAGCATTCCTCCATGAACAGAGGCCCTCTAACAAAACAAAAGGTTGCCCCTCAGAGGGGGAATTGGGGTCAGCTGAATGACCTAAGAAGGTTTGTAGGCCTGAGCCGGTAACCCATGAAATGCATTCCTGAGAAGGCTTGCTCAAATTATTTTGTTCTACTTCTAGACTGAAGGAAAATAACCAAAAGACCTGAGAAAGTACTGTCATATCCTAATTCTAGATGTACAGATGGATTATATCACACACACACAGACATGCACACATGCACAGAGATTCTTTGCTACCTTGTAAGATGAAAGGGTAAATACATGTATATGATTTCTGATAGAAAGTTGAACAAATTTGCTTTATCAATCTGGTATTCAATCCAATGAGCCATTTGTATTAGCCTCTACCAGGCTCCTCGGATCGCTGGAAAAATAGTAGAAATTGGCCGAAATAAAGGGATACTAAGTATACCAGAGACGATCCAGGGTCGCAAATTGGAGCTTCTATGGCCCTGGATCTTCTCTGGTATACTATCCCTTTATTTCGGCCAATTTCTACTATTTTTCCAGCAATCCGCGGAGCCTGGTAGAGGCTAATTTGTATGGCCATGCTTCAGTTTTCAATGATCAACTTAACACAGAGCTGATAACCTTGCAAAACAGTGTTTCCTACAAGCATGCACTCATAAATGTAAAAACAGAAAAGATTACAGCTTAGATCAGAATAGCATTGAAAATTCCTTTCTGTTGCAGTATGACAATCTGCTGAAAAATCCATCTGTATCCTGTTACGTGCACATCTTTCTGTTTCATGAACAAATTAAAAAAAAAGAAATTGCATTGATGAATTTGCTAATTTGATTACGCCGTGGCTAATGACACACCAGGAGTGGATATAAGGGACAAAAATTTTTTAGGCCACACCAATTTAATTGGTTGTTTCTCGATTTTTTCAGAAAAAATATGAAGAGATAGGGCGAAAAAATAAAAATAGGTCTAGATCTAGACATCCTATTATAGCCCCAAATGCTACGATAGGAACCATGAAGTCAGCACAAAAGGCTGGGTTAATATTCAAACTATGAATTGTGAACTTTTAATCAAACAACTACATTGATATATATGTATGGAAGATAACTGTAACAACTAGGAAGAAAAGGACTTTCCTCAACTGTTGGCGGCAAGAGCATTTTTTAGTTCATTCATAACCAGAAATTTTTTCTTTCTTTTGAAATCAGAAAAAAATGAAGAGGTAAATCCGAGACCCAACGAATCAAATTGGTGTGGCCTTATATCCACTCCGGAATACTAGCCTCTGTGGCAGGCCCAAAACTTGGGTTTTGGTGTGTTTCAGGGGCTTAAAGTTTTTTAAAACCCCGGACGTCAAATTTAACTTAGTGGATGTCGAAAAGGCTGACAATCACAAAACAACACAGAACCCCCCCTAGGGGACAAATATTCAGCATGGACAGAATTCAAGGCAGGTATACATGTAGTTTTAGAAAAATACCCACGTCGAGCTCAGTAGGGTGTAAGTAAAACGGTTGAAAGAAAATGAAAACCGTAAGTTGCCGGAAAACATTGAAAAGTTCCCATGTCTACAGAGCGGCAAAGTTTGGCTGACCATCCAAACTGTCACATATATGCCTCAGAACAGTTCTGGGATCAAAACCCCAACATCCACAGAACTTGATCCATATTGCAAAACAGTTGGATTGTGCCATTCCTAGTGAAATATATGACGGTGTATTGATTCCTTGATTGTTAAGTTGGCTAAACTAGGGGGAAATTCTGCTATTGCTATACTATACAAATTTAGACTCTCAATTTCTATAAAAGAATAACTAAAAGGCTAAAATTGTGACATAGATAATCATATAAACAAAACAAAATCATAAATTATATTATATTGTTAATGATACTATATATATATATATATATATATAGAGAGAGAGAGAGAGAGAGAGAGAGTCTCAGACAGAGTATGTGTGTTGTCTTGTCATTCTATGAAGACAGCCTGAGCTTTCCTCTCAGTTTTAGGTGGCCCAAGGATGCTTGAGACCTGGATCAGAGCGTAGATGATAGGGCCAGGTTGCCTTGTGACCCCAGTTTGCCCTGAGTTTTGGAATGCCTGTAAGTCATAGCTCCCAATGGGAGAGTGTGCACCAGTGGCATGGCTATATTGAGGTTAAGGCCTGAGTGAGGTCTTTGTTCTTCAAAGGACAGAGTCTCCCTGAAGGCTGAAGAAACAGCTTTTGTGAAGTCAATTGTTAAATTTGTTGAATTTGTTGAGTTGTTTTGTAGAGAAAACTGAAATTCAAATCAACATTTATTGCATTTTGAATAGCATTTCTTTTCATCAATCACTTTGTAACAAGATTTTCTGACAGTCCTTGAATCACTGCCAGTTAGAATACATCACTAGCCTTACATCCTAACATCTACTCGGAGAATTAGATACTTGGATAAAAGTCAGACATACATTGTATCAGCCAGTGAGGAAAGATCACAATTTTCTAGCCTAACATCTGCTTGGAGAATTCAGACACTGACATTATAAGGGCAAGGGAATTATGGCACCAGTCTTGATGCCAGACTGCAGTGCAACACAATACTCCCTTCAGCCAGGGGAAACATGCATGCCTGCCCGGTGCCCATCCCAGACATGCCGGAGTTGGAACTTGAGGTCTAATCTCTCACCAGGAAGGGTGAAGGGAGTCCTGAACAACAGGATTAACAAGTGATTTTTATATACATGTACTTGGTAACTAGATGATTTTGATTTATGCGTTGCAATAGCAAAGTTTGTCAGACCCATGGCACACTGGGCCCAAAGTAATACATGTGTGCAGTTGGGGGCTGGGTGAAAGGTTAGGTCACTAGAAAAGTGGTCTGAACTCATCATGAGAATTGAACACTATCTGATTCTGCTAATGCAGCTTGAAGCCTTGCTCACCCTCTTGAAATAGAACAGTTTTTTCAAATTGCTCCTTCTACAATCATGAAAGAAAGGGCCTGTTTGAAAAGGCCAACAAATTCCATCCTAGGTTCTCCAAGTTTACAGACAAAAAGAAAACTACTCTCCTCTTACAATGCTGCAATTTCAATAAATCACAACATCACAAAACCCACACATTATAGGAAAAGTGGGACCATTCATCTTCCACTGTCTCGGAAAAAGGAGTACCGGCAAAGGGCCAAACATGCTATATAAGGTATCTTAGGAGGTTAGAGGGAGAGTTTGTTCTGTTCTAAAAAAAATTTGAACTGAAACCTAACACTAACAGTGTGGGTGTTTCAGTTTCAGTGTGATCAAAGGTTACACCAAGTGGCAGGGTTCCCATACCAGGGGCTATGTTCCGCATTAGTACAAGTCCTCAAGGGACGTCCCAAGAGACGCCGGCAGGATAAGGCCAGTCTAGGGTGACCTACATACAACATGTACATGTGCACCTAACCCTACCCATCTATCCTGAATAGAACTGAAATGAAATGTAGCTTATACATGTGTAGTTACAAGGCAACATTCTCCAAATACAATATATATGAACTCAATTTTAGGAGAATGTTTCATTGTTGAGTTGTTGGTTATACTTCAGGTTGGCGGCTCTTTGCCTTTGTTTGATTTCTTGGGAGAGCCCATCAGACCATCTGGTCGTGCACATGCATCTACCCTTTCAATGACCGCTTCTGTAAGTTTTCCTCTTCACACTACCCAAAGAAGGCTTCAAGCTGCATTAGCAGAATCATCCTTAAGGATCAGATAGTGTTGAATTCTCATGATGAGTTCAGACCACTTTTCTAGTGACCTAACCTTTCACCCAGCCCCCAACTGCACACATGTATTACTTTGGGCCCAGTGTGCCATGGGTCTGACATCCATGTATACCCGTGTATACCTCGTGTACCTCCATGGTCAGTCACAGCTTTGTTTTCTAGATCGTACAGTATACAGTACCAGATTGTAATGAATAAAATGTTATGATCTTCTATCACGGTTTAAATACTGCTGCACCACGATATGCACAAATTACTACACAAAACTACAGTGTGGCAACCTTATATACATGTATGCAGATACGACCTTGTATGAGAAGTTCTGTCGAAGTGCTTTTGTGTCTACGTGGTCTTAAGGTAGAGAAGGAATATTATTTTTGAGCCTTCAGTCATCTGAATGAGGGCCTGCAAGCCCTTTTTCGTAAGGCGTAATCAGGCCGTTTTAGACTTCGTAATTCGTAGGCAGCCTCAGCAAAAATCAACGTAATTCGTAATTGGACATTAGCCGCAAATCATAAAGTCGTAATCAGTTCTGAGACTTTAACGTAATTCGTAATAGGCGGCGAAAATTTTGCGTAATTCGTAATCACTACCCCCCCTTGCAGGCCCTCCTGAATGGGAAAACACTTCTCAATATACATGACATGTAAGTAGAGATGACCATGTGTTCTCAGCACAAAATGTTTAATGTGATGGCAAAGTTTGCATTAGTATTATTATTAGCAAAATGTGATGACTTGAGTGTATTAGAACCCCCAGGCTGTTCATTGGGGTTTTCTGCCAGCCAGGGGCTAACTTAGGGCACTTGGGAGCACTCTGATACAAATTAATCTGTCACAGCTTGTTACAAGCTAATCCTTAACCCTTGTCCTGCTGGCAATTTTTACACAATATTTTCAAATAATTTCATGTCTTAATCAGGTCACAGACCCTTGACTTTTTTTGGCCCGCGGTGGCGTAGTTACTTCCGCATTCGTTGCGTTTCGCTGCGGTGTGATGCGTTGCACGAGAAACACCCCCAAATTGTACATATACAGGGCACTATATAGATGGTACTGTATGTGCAACCCATATATATATATGGGCTCCGCAGGACAAGGGTTTTAAGTAAATACAGGCAGCAGCTAACCCAGCATGAAACAGCTTCTGGTGTTAGCAATAGCAAGCTCGCAGCCAGACTAGTACAGAGGAGATAAGAGAAAGAGCAACTTTTATGAATTATAAAGATGATGCAAAATCTTGAAGTGAAGAGTCACAAGGTGATAGGGGCATGAAAGGGCAAAAGTTTGTATTATGATTATGAAGTAATTTGTCATCATAACAATATTATCATAGATGACTTATTCCTATTGGATTTCTAACTGCATGGAATGAAATTGACAAAACATGGTGCTTTTTAGGTACAAGACTGCCATACAACACTTTTTAGCCTTGTTCATCACGGTGAAGTCACCCAAACTGACGATTCGGGTAACTCGCATTCCTCACATCTGGTCCATGTGCCATACATTCCTATCAAACCGTGCCCGATCACGATTCTCTGAAACTGCATTCATTGTTGTTTGATTAAAACAATGCAACGCAAGGTGGCGTGTTATTAATGTCAGAGGTCAATGACCTGCTTGCTGGTGCCCCCCTCCCAGCGTATCTCGGCCAAATGCCGAGGCGGTGAAGCTCGTCCTAGAACAGACACATTATTTGACCATTACTGCTCTTTAAGTTGCTGCCACGTAAAATTTGGTATAGCATATAAATAACGAAATATCACCCTGTAATCCATGACCAGGTGGAGTCACATTGAAATCACATTGCGTTCAGATGCAAATCGCGATGCGGAAAAACTGATTCGAAACCACCTCTAGAAGTGGTTTGGGATCAAGGCGCTTTCCATAATGATTTGGAGCGTTCAGATGGAGCCACTTGAAACCGGCTTCGGGGGAAACCACATGTAAAGCACCTTCACTGACTTCACATAAACACGACCTTTGATAATTTGGAACTTTGGCTTTGACCTATATTAGGTAGACATGAGAATATGACTAATAACAGCTTTACAAAATGAACTGTCATTGTATATCAGAGAGAGCTGTGAGAGTCACCTGTTCGTAAGACAACTTACAAATCAATGTAGACCCAGTTTACACACACACGCAAAAGTCTTAAGTACAAAAATGCATATTAGTAGCCTCCTTCACAGACTTGTACAGCGGCATTGATGTTTTTGGGAAGCAACGCAAGTTTTGCCCTTGCCCCCAAAAAATTAATGGCGCCTCTACACATCTTGTACATCACATGGTACTCGAGGTAACGTACTTGATGTATGTCAAAGCAGGCAGATTTACATACAGGGAAAATTTTATGTCTGATCCGGATCCGCCACAAATGTCTTGAACTACATTGTACCTCCTCTAGATGGATTACTTTTGATTCGGATCAGAGAAAATCAGTTTTGAAGCAATGCATTCTAGCGGAAAACAGTGTCCATAGCCACCACAGAGTACAATGTCCCTCCCATCGCCTCTTCTCTTGCATCCCTACATTTGGTGGGGAGCAGCCGGACCTCTCGCAACCCACATTGTTTTATCATGCCTCGCCCGGCGATGAATCCACCTGCCTGATCGCTGCTCAAGCTGCGCTACCACGCCTACAACCGCCTGCCTCGCCCACCTGCTGCAAACCGACCCCGATCGTCAACATGCTGCAACAACAAAGCCAGCTTGCCGGCCAACTACTTCTGCCATGTACCCAGTCATCTCTGGCCGCCATCACTGAGCACCGAGCACAACATCACGCCACGTGTACAAGAACTCAAGCTTCAGTCTGACAATGACCATCAGCATGAAATATTGTGTCCTGAATAACCTGAAAGTACTTGTGCCTGAATTGTGTGTGCCATCTGTAAACTCTTTTGTGCTTTTGGAAGGTACTTGGCAGAATGTCCCGTCTTGTATGCTTTTGCAGCACAGGGATAGCAAACACATACAATGTAGGATGTAGGACGAGTGTGAGTCCACTCTCTAACATCATAAAATAAATAAGGCATCGCAAATTCCTTCATATTTTGCATTTGGATGGAGAATTCTGCATTTGTGTTGCAGAATTCTGCACCTGAATGCAGAATTCTGCGCAGAATTCTGAATCCGAATGCTGACCTAGTCCCAGGGGACCTACAGTGTATCAATGATACCTACGCAACTTTCATCGAGTAATATAATAATGTCTTAATGGTGAAAGGTCGTCCGGAATTAGAGTCAGTCCGGAATTGAAGTGATGTCTGTTTGTAGTATATGTAGTTTGCACATAGTATATGCACCTATGTACACTTTGCACATAGCTGTGTGCACTTTGCACATAGTGTGTGCACTTTGCACATAGGTGTGTGCACTTTGCACATAGTGTGTGCACTTTGCACATACCTGTGTGCACTTTGCACATACCTGTGTGCACTTTGCACATAGGTATGTGCATTTTGCACATAGGTATGTGCACTTTGCACATAGGTGTGTGCATTTTGCACATAGTGTATGGAGAATTTCTCCTTTTAGTTGGGAATGTGTTATTAACAATCAAAATTATACAAATCAATTATACAACAAGTTATACAACCAAATATCTACACATGTACATGTATTTGATTGTGTGATAATGAGAAAGAAAAATTTTACTTCTAATGTAACATGATTATATAATTAGCATGTTTGTACTAGCAAGTTTAACAATAATTCATGATTCATCACTGTAATATACAGGCTTTTTTTTAATACAGATATACAGATACACTGGACTTGGATCCGGACTTGTAAAAATGTTTAGGTTCAAGTCCAAAAAAAACTAAAAGTCAAGAACCGAGTCCGGACTTATTACCATAAAAGACCATTTCACATACCCCTTTTCTTTCCAAACCACCTAAAACCTTCCGTAGATTGCAAAAACTTTGCTGCAAAATGAAGAAAACATTGCCATTGGGCATAGTCAAGTGTCAGCCTCCATGTTATGTGGCCAAAATTTCACCCAGACAACATTGCAAGGTTGCCAACATGCAATTTTGTATATGCCATAGGTTTAGGTCCGGACTTACAAGTCCGGAACTGAACCCAAAACCTCTGGACTTGAATCCGGACCTGAACCTAAATGTGGGTTTAGGTATGCAGCACTATGCATGAATCACCTTGGTTGCCTTCTGTACCATGTCACAGATGAAGGTAAGGAAACCCAGGTCAGCAGCACAATGGTTGATAACTGTAGATCGTGCCAGAGGGGTCCCAGGTTTCTGTGGATACAAGATGTTAAAACTATCATTTATTTATTTATGAAGATGAAGATTTACCACATTTGTGGAAGGATTGACATAACAGGTGACTATCACCTCTTCAAAGATGTCAACCCCGAGACCAGACTGTAAGGTTTGAACCACTCACACCGGGAAGGTCCCCTACTCTTTTCGATAAGTGGGGTGGGTTCTTTAACGTGCATGGGGTGTGGCTCTCCCCAAACACGGGACCTCCATTTAACGTCCTATCCGAGGGACGTCCCTAGCCAAAGCTAGGTACTCATTTTCACCTGAGTGAAGTGAGGAAAGTCGTGTAAAGTACCTTTCCCAAGGGTACAACGTCGGGTCGCATGTTTGGACTTGTTCGGGTACGACCCGGAATCGAACCCGGGTCTCCCCGTTTCATAGTCCAGTGATGTATCACTACACCACACGATGCCACACTGAAATTTTGAAACAGATTACAACTGAAATGAAAATATAAAGAAGACAGTCCACAGACCTGAATGGCTGCCATCCAGTTCCAGCGGTTGGTGGGCTGTTCGATCTTTAAGAGCTGCACGACACGTACAAACATCTTAGTCTGGTGATAGGGCAACACACAGGCCACCAGGTCATCTGTGTTGAATCTGTGGATGTGGAACCTGGGTGGGGGAGGGGGGCATAAACATCAGAACTACAGGCCTAGGAAAAAAAATGTTGTGTTTCCTGTTTCAACATTTTTTTTTGTCCTAGGCCTTAGCATGAAGACAACTTCATTCTAGACATCAAATATTCTCTCATGACAAGATAGTCTTGACAATATAGTACATGTATACATTTACATTGCTGCTAAAATGTACCTAGAGTCTAGTTAACTACATGTATACAGTTGCATGCAAAATTATTCAACCCCTCTTGTATTTTGGGGAATTTTGCCAAAATAAGGAAAATTACAACTGTAGAACATGCCTAACTCATGTAAGTGATTAATATATAGTTACTTACAATTTAATATCAGAGAAAAAGTCAATATTATTTCATAGTTCATCTGAAATGGCAACTTTAACACAAAAAGCAGGTGGCAAAATTATTCAACCCCTATACAAGTCATCAGCTAGGGTTGATTATGGAGAATCACAAGTAACATGCCACGTCCAAAAACACTAGTAATGCAATGAGGGAAGATGTGCATGTCCATAATATTTGTATTATCCTTTAATTTTCCACCAAATGTGTAGTATTACACACCTTGTGTCATTACTGCTCACATGCCTCTTGTTGTAAAATGGTGAAAGCAAGAGAGTTGTCCCAGAGGTTTAAATAGGATATAGTAGCATTACACAATAAGGGAAATAGAAATAAGAGGATATCCAAGCTCTTTAATGTTCCCAGAGACACCATTGGGAGCATTATTCGCAAGTTCAAGGCATCTGGTACTGTGGCCACACAGGGAGGTCATGGACGAAAGAAGAATATTTCATCAGCTACAGCAAGATTCCTGAGAAAACAGGTGGACAAAACCTCCAGGCTTACTGCAAAGGACATGAGACACAGTTTGGCTGGAGGAGGAAGTGATGTTTTAGGTGGTACAGCATGCTGCACACTTCATGCTGAAGGGTTGAATGCCAGAACCCCAAGATGCATACTGCTGCTGAAGCCAAGCCACAAGAAAAGTTGCTTCCAGTATGCTGAAGCCAGCCTGTCAAACCCACAGAACTTTTGGGACACTGTCCTATGGACTGATGAAGCAAAACTTGAGTTCGTTGGTCCTGTGGATCAGAGGTTTGTTTTGCACAGGAGGATCCAGGCATACGCAGAGAAGAACACCCTGCCTACCGTAAAACATGGCGGTGGGTCTGTGATGTTGTGGGGGTGTTTTGCTTCTAATGGTACTGGGGAAACTCCACCATGTTGACGGCATCATGGATTCGACCAAGTATCAGGATATTCTGGCCAAGAAAGTCACCAAGTTCCTGAAGACGTTGAAGCTGGGGCGTCATTGGACATTACAGCAAGTCAATGACCCCAAGCACACATCGAAATCCATGAAGGCTTGGTTGGAGAAGAAAGGCTGGAAGGTCCTGGAGTGGCCATCGCAGTCTCCTGACTTAAACCCAATTGAGAATCTGTGGTGAGACCTGACGAAAGCTGTTGCAGCAGGAAGACCTAAGAACATTGCTGAGATGGAGATATTCGCCAACAAGGAATTGGCCGAAATCCCCAAATAGCACTGCCAGAATATCATGACAAGCTATCGTTCCCGTCTGCAACAGGCCATTGCAGTTACAGGGGTGCTGCACGAATTTCTAGAGGAATCCTCGTAGGGGGTTGAATAATTTTGCCACCTGCTTTTTGTGTTAAAGTTGCCATTTCAGATGAACTATGAAATAATATTGACTTTTTCTCTGATGTTAAATTGTAATAAACTATCTGTTAATCACTTACATGAGTTAGGGATGTTCTACAGTTGTAATTTTCCTTATTTTGGCAAAATTCCCCAAAATACAAGAGGGGTTGAATAATTTTGCATGCAACTGTATGTGCAGCTGTATCAAAGGAGGATGCAATAATTTGAGATACCTCTGACCTTTCCAAAATCATTTCTTTTACTATCATGAAAGTTCATCTGTGTAACGTTGGTTGTTACATGTTTAGAGTTAAAATTTTAGACCGAACACAAAGAAGTTTTCTCACCTAGAGCTTTCAACCAGCCACTCTTTCAACCAGGTCTTCCTCAGTAGACTTTTTTTTTTCACTCAACCGCGACGGGGGACAATATCGTCTACCAGATACCTTCTGACCCAGTGTTGACGTCACACTTCAAAGAAGCCACGTGACAAGCCTCACTGGGTCAGTCTACTGAGGAAGACCGGAGTAACTCTAGCTCTAGATGAGAAAACTTCTTTGTGTTAATTGGATCTAAAATATAACTCTAAACAAACATCTAACCTGTTGATAAGCCACTCCAGTGCCTTCTGTGCAGGTCTCAGCAGGAAGTACGGAGAGACTAGCGTCAGGAAACGTGAGATGTTTTCGTCCAGTCTGGCGTTCACCTCCTTGGTCTGAACCACTCGCTCCAGGTTTTTCGAGGACTGACTGAACAGGTTGTTGTGGAAGTCTAGAAACACTGGGTCGATGTTGGCCAGCTCATCTAAACCATTCACTCCTGGAAGGAAAAGGCATATCGATCAGCACAATAAAACTGTACTCTCACCTCTCAAATAAAAGTACCCCCTGACAAAGTACCCCCCGGACAAATCTTCAAAATCTAATAAAAGTACCCCCTGGAATAAAGTACCCCCCGGAAAATTTGAAAAATGACATGTTAGGCCACACCAATTCAATTTCTTGGTTAACGGATTCGCCGCTTCATTTTTTTCTGATTTTTTTTGCAAATAAAAATGAAAATTCAGAATCAACTGCAAAATGCTCATATTTTGCCCTGAACAGTTGAAAACAGTCCTTTCCCTACTACTTGTTACAGTCATTCCATCTTTCAATGCAGTGGTATCATTAAAAGTTCAAAATTCATTGTTTAAATTTTGTGTTGACTTTATGGCTCCTATCGTACCCTTTTGGGCCATAATAGGATGCCTAGGCCTGTTTTTATTTTTTATTTTTTCGCCCGCCCGCTCCATTATTTTTCTACAAAAATCCGTTAACCAAGAAATTAAATTGGTGTGGCCTTAGCAACGTCTATGCCCAAAAATGTGTTCTCACGGTGCATGTCACTTGTAATTATTGACAGGTCCTAAATAAACACCTTACAGGGATCGAAATACTGGGTGCATGTGCACCTTAGTGCACCCAAAATTGGATCGGTGCACCCAATTTTTGGCGACGCCTCAGGGGGGAGCCTAATGGCACAGTATTGTGTGTAGTTTGCAAGAATTCTAGGAATTGCACAGGCATTTTTTTTCCACAGGCATGGCATGTCTACAGGCATGTTGATGGCACACTTTTATGGACACATTCCTACGTAGTCCTAAATTCTTGCCCACATACCCACATGCCTTTCAAGTGGAAGTTTTACATTCTTCCCACATTTCTTCCCACATGCCTTCCAAGTGGATGTCTTAGCATTCCAAGTGGAAGTCCTACATTCTTGCTCACATTCCTGTCCCACATGCCTTCCAAGTGAATGAACTACAAACTCCTAAAACATTTTAGAATTACTTCTGTGAGTACAGTCGATAGTGATCAGATGTGCTGTTGTAGTACCAGGTAGCCGCTTGTGTTGAGTGTCCGTTGGATAGGTAAGTTTGCCATATACATTATCTATGTCTAGTTGTCAAGGTTGTGATTTGGAGTTAGTTTTTTTTAAGTTGCCAACACTAGTCAAAGAAGTTGCCAACACTAGTCAAAGTGTGTGTTGTTTTAGGATCTGTTATGACAATAGACAATAGCATTTTAAGGAGGGCCCCTCATGCCCATTTTCCGTAGAGTGTAATTGACTGTTTTAATTCTACGACTGTAACCGGGCCGATCTATTAACGCGTGTCCTGGATGGTAAGTTTGCCATGTTCAATGATGAATCCTATGATGAATTCTACGTAAGTCAGCACAAGGCATAGACTTTAATAAATGTATCTTAAATGTTAATATAATCTATAGAGACCATGCGTCGTTTTTTGTGTAAATACTACTCTACTGGAATTTGGAAAATGACCCACGCTGTCTTCCACCAAGCTTCTATTGAGTCACATGGTTGGGATACATTCAAGTTGATATTTATAAGTTAAAAAAAATCGGCGAGTACAATATTATCATGTGACCCGTTTCTAGCAAACTAGCGCATTTGAAGCTTGCGTTGTGTATAGACTATTACACATATTAGATGTTTTGTGCTACCGTTTTACAAGAAGTTCTAAATATAACAACTCTTCATGAATGGAAAGGATTGTTCATATAAATTTCTATTTCATTACAAATTCAAACTGTTGACACGGAGATCAGTTAGCTAGGATAGGCTAGGTATATCGCGAAGTTAACTCCTCACGAACATAAATGCACTTACATATATGTTGTACACATCAGAGGTTGACATTGATAGGTTGTTGACGTTGGTTGGCATAACCAAATATATTGACTAGATCAATTTTGTTATAGGACAATGTAGAAGTACACATGTATTTTAGAGTTTTTTGTGCATGCAGTCCTAAGTATGCCGTAAAATTAATCATGTATGATATATGACAATACATCTGCATACTATCTACACCAGAGAGAGATTTGTACTTCTGTAAGACCATCGACACAGGTGTTTTATACGGCTTTATTTAGCCTTAAGGATTTCCTGTTACATTACCTTAAGTTTGCCTGGCCATAGGGTGCTTGCGGAAGGCCTCCGGTTAGAAAAAATACCACCCAAAAACGACAACTGCAAGGGGTCATTCGCACCTTCTGCCATGTGATGACTTTTTGAAAACTAGTAGAAGGGAAACCTTTTTTTCAGGCCCAAGATCATCAGTTTTGGCTTGCACAATAATTCCTCTCCGGCTGTCACACAGTCCTATGTGAACTATTTCCGCCCAGAACGTTGGTCCTCTGCGTGCCCAGTTCCATTTTCTGATCTTTTCTTAGCCACCTCAGCAATATATCCTGTAACTGTCAAGTCCAGTCCGTGAAACGCGGGTGGTCGTCTTTAAATTGTAGGTTACTCAGATGTGTTGTTGCCATTTACGATTTAAGCGCTTAGTGGTGGTGTGGTTTCTCCTGATGAGAACAACAACGTTTCATTCGGGAGCTGTTCGATTTGGAACAACGTGGAATTTGTACAATGTTTGCCTTTCGTCATGCGCTGAAAACCGGTGGGACATATAGTGGTATGGTTGCTATGCCTGCATTCTTAACATGCGCTGTAAACCCTAGGGATTTGTGGCATGATGTCAATGCCTGTCTGCACATGCGCTGAAGTCTTATGGATGTCCTACTTTCTGTCCCTCATTCCCACATGTCTTCCAAGTGGATGTTTTACATTCTTGCCATTCCCACATGCCTTCCAAAAAATTCAAGCGGAAGTTTTACATTCTTGCTTCCATGCATTCGCACATGCCTTACAACATTCCTTCCAAGTGGAAGTCTTCAAGCCTTCCAAGTAGTGGAAGTCCTAAATTTTTGCTCACATTCCTTTCCCACATGCCTTCCAGGTGAATAAACTACAACCTCTAAAGACATTTTAGAATCACTGCTGTGAGTAAAGTCGATCACATTGTGAATCTGAACATGTTGGGGAAATGCTGAGAAGGAGACTTACAGATATGCACTGATGATGTCTTCGAAGCTTCTACAGTTTTCAAAAGGGAAGTCAAACCCTTCAGACATAGTTTTAGACATAGCTACAATTTTAGACAACTACCTTTCATCATGTAGATTTTAGTTATTTTATATACCGTTCTTCAATGTCCTTCTATGTTTGTAACTGACGATTAGCCTCTGGGCATGAATTTGCAATAAACTTCTCAATTATTATAATAGAAGGGAAAGATATCATAATTATAATAGTACCTGTTTAAATGCAGCAGAGCTCAGAAGAATCTTGTGAATCTGTACCGACTTCATGAACATCATGGGAGTCTTGTCAATCTGTACAATTTCCACGATGTCCCAAGGGTTTCCTGGAATTTCACTAGGTAGGAATTGTATGTCAAGTGTATGTCCCACATTCTAGCCACATTCCCCACATGCCGTACCCAGTGAATGGTTAGCATTTTGTCCACAGGCATGCGGAATGTCCACAGGCATTTCTCTGACCCACATCTATGCCCACAAACCCTTGGGAAGATCTGTCTGCCCTATGGCCCTGCTTTCTGTGACCCCGGGGCTCGTTCACTATACACTCAGGGGAGGAGTGCACTGTATCTGTCTAGACTTAACAGGTACCATCATGGCAGTGTCATGGCAGTGCCATGCAAACAATAACCCTAACAGCAACCACCGTCGCCATGGCAATGTATGTTTTCATTGCCAGTCTTGTTGACTGTGGGTGCACCGGTGCACCTAAATATTTTTGTAGTACTGTAAGTCTACAAATTTCCGCGGTATATTTAGATTCGCGGAATTCGCGGGGACCTCTGTACCGCGAATCTATTTCCCCGCGAATATGTTTTGCGTAAGTGCGCCCCCCTCCCCACATGCATTAACGACGGTAAGCGAAACGCAAACACACGCAACAAACACAAATCACTGCAAATCAACTTTATTCTTAGCAAATGTACGTGTGTTGAGTACCAAATTTTTTTAAGTTATACTGATGTAAAAAAATTATAATAGTATGAGACACCGAATCGCGATACTGCGGCACTGGCCGTGTCAAACGTGCACCGCCGGACAAAAATCTGTGTGTGCAGAGCGCCGGCCATGCGCGCCCGGGCGCTTGAAAATTGCGGGCACATCGGGCATATCTACAAATATTTTGATTAAAAATATAACTACTGGTATCTGGGAAATGTTAGTTGATTCTCTTTTGCGCCCTGCTTTGCGGGCGTTTTTTTTGTTTTTTGTTTGTTTTGCTGGATAGACACGCTACCGTGGGCCTACAAAACCGAAGGCGACCTTTGCATACTTCCGGGTTCAAAATCTCGCCGAAGACGGCATAAAAATTTTTAGTAATATATAATTATATTTTCCCGAAAGATTCTTTCGATTATGCATTTCTTCACTAGAGTATCGATGTGTAGTCGTGGAAAATAGCGTTTTAGCGCTTATTTCCGAACAAAGAAAATTGTTTACACGTGCGTCAGATCGATCGTCAGCTATACCACCGGCAGTCTCGCGCGGTGCACGAAACCAATTTTTGCGCCGCGTTTTAGGATATAAATGCCGGAACACGAACTTTTATTATTTTGAATATACACTTTACAAAGTTTTCTTTGAAAAATAGCCAAGGAGAAATCGCGAATCTAAAAATACCGCGGATTGTCCATTTTCCCGAAACCGCGAACTTTAGGCCCCGCGAATCTAAAGAGACTTACAGTATTAAGTACGGTAAAGGTACAAGACACTGTAATTCCAACATTGCTGTGATGGAATAAAATAATAAAAAACCTTTGATGCACTGCTTGTTTGAAATTCTTGAGATAGAATTAGATTTACTTCAGTTTTTAAAGCCCGAAAATGTATCGGCGCAGTTCCGACATCGCGTTACCCACCAACTTCCGGATCCCGACTACAACACAGGACAAGAGATCTCTTCTTTCTCGCTCCCCGGTTTCTTGATAGTCATGTGACCAAAACATCGCGAACTCGCTTCTGGTCACATCGTCAAAACCCGGGTGTCTAATAAGTAATATTTTACTTATTAATGTACTGCTGGAAATATGTGGTGCACCCAAAATTTTTTTGGTGCACCTAATTTTTTTGGTTAGGTGCAACAGTGCACCTAATCAAAAAAATGAATTTCGATCCCTGCCTTAAATATGATACCCTCAACAAATCTTCAAAACCTAATAAATACCCCCCAGATTGAGAATAAATATGTACCCCCTGGAAAATTACCAAATTAGCAGCCTGTATTCTAGCAGGTTTTTGAGGAGTATATGTCACTTGCAGTGTAATATACATGTATCTATGATTATGTCATCCATCAATATTCTTGCTCTGCCTTCATATAAGTTTTTGTGTTGTTGTGTAGATTTATCAATTCCCTAAAAAATATGTAAAACTTTCTTTCACACAATCCTTGAATCAATTTATTGTGGTTTGTGGTTTACATGTATTTATTATATCTCATTTTTAAACAAATTAAAAAGCCAATTAAGTATTTTATCATGTTCATTTATGACCATTTAATACATTTCCTTCACACATTTGCAGTCATTGCACCTTTTTCATATACTGAAAGGATGTATGTTAAGTGTGTTTCTTTAAGTATGCTACTCAGACAGAACAAGAACAATAATAAAATACTGTAATTCCTTATTTTTTCACTGTACTATTATGTTACTGTTTTCACTGTCACTTCTGTACCGTGAACTTATCATTACAGTTAACAAATGATTCCTGGACTTTCTTTTTCCTGCACCTGTCGCCACTGTGAATATAGTTCCGTGAACTTTTCTTTTTCCACTTTTCTCAGACCGTGAAATTTTGCTTCCATGAACATGAAATGAATTAGTAAGGCCACACCAATTTAATTTGTTGGTTCTCGGATTTTTTCAGAAAAAATATGAAGCGACAGGGCGAAAAAAAATAAAAATAAAAACAGGTCTAGGCATCCTATTATAGGCTTAAATGCTATGGAATGAGCCATGAAGTCAACACAAAAGGCTGGGTTAAAATTTAAACATTGAATTTTGAACTTTTAATCAAAACACTGCAATGATAGATGGGAAAACTGTAACATCTAGGAAGAAAAGGACTTTCCTCAACTGTTGGGGACAAAATATGAGCATTTTTCAGTTGATTCAGGACCAGAATCAAATTTTTATTTTTTTTGCAAATCAGAAAAAAACGAAGAGGCAAATCCGAGAACCAACAAATTAAATTGGTGTGGCCTAAGTGCTATCGTATTGAAATCAAGTCAAAGTGCATTTTTATCACATTCTGCATTACTAACCAAGTGCGTAGAAAGTGTCCCTGTCTAGATTAGCAGCCTCCTTAGGATCAAACAGCAGCGAGGCCCGCTCCCTGTCCTTGTCTGGTACAGCCAGCTCTGACTGCGGCAAGGCTAACCGCTGCAGCTGGGTCGCTAAAGATGTCATCTTGGTGTGTCTATGGAGGAAGTGATATAAAAAAAGATACATGTACATTGTGAGCATTCTGCAAACATAATTTCCACCCATCTCATCCCAAAGAAGATGATACTAGTAACTGGTTGGGAAGAGGGTGTTTACATGAAGATCAGTTGCTACTTAGGCCGACTTTAGACTGACGACAGTTCATAGTCGCACGATAATCGTTGTCCACGACGGCTTTCTTTAGACACATGACCAGAAAGCGTGGCGAACACCCGCAGCGCAAGATGGCACACCGCGTGAGTTCAAAATGGCGAGAGAACCCTCTTGTTTTTGTAGCAGATTATTCTTTTTCTGCTTTTTATATAACAACTCGCGTTGCCGAGTTCTTGCCCAACAAAGGTCTATGAGGCGCATGTACCGAGATGGGAAATACCTAGGTTTAAACCCAGCGTTCGGTGCTGCCGCAGAAAGGCGGATCGGTACCGGAATAGTAGCAATTGGTGGTAGGGGACCACACTCGGCAACATTCTATGGTATACTAGTACTATAGGCGATGTTTTTGGACAGAAAATAACGCTTGCAGGGCAATGCAGGCTCATTTGCATATGATCAGTGACATCTTACTTCCTTCGCCGGCATTCGTACATTCGTACGACTATTCAACTGTCGTCAGTCTAAAGTCGGCCTTAAGATGAGGGCCTGCATGGGGGTCCCGACTACACAAAATTTTGAGAGCCAGCTATGTACGTATTTCGCTGAATTCAAGAAGCCTCCCCCATTACACTTTACAATAAATTCTGGGTAGCTACAATGCATTACGTAAAATAAAACGGCGAATTACGCTCTACGCAAAATGTGCCAATTACGCTCTTCCGACTCTACGTAGAATTGAAATGGCCAATCACTCTCTACCAAAAAGGGCATGGGGGCCCGCTTATAAAGATTACTTCATCAAATGTAGTTTTTAACATATCTGTATCACATTAGCTCACACAGTCTGGAAGACACTTTAATAAGATTAAGAGGGTGCCCCACATCCTTGAGTAGAGCAGAGTAGAGTCTTCGATCTGGTAGCAACTGTGTACCATATCAATTCTAACATAATTTTACAACCTACGAGTATACGAGTGTTGATTCAATTGACTTATTTCAAAGCCGTTCGACAACGTTACATCGCTCACAATATGTTAATACAACATCAGACATTATGACGATAAAAGTAAGGGACCGTCCCAATAAATTTCTATGCAAAGACACATAGCCAGCTCCTTACATCTGCTTGGAGATTACATCTCCGGACATGTCCCGCTATGCTCATCGAGGATTTGGTCCTCAAAGAAAGGGCTATTTACCATAGAATATGTAAAGTTATGTGCATATAAGTTCCTTATGACGCAAGACACATACCTGTGAACGTACGTCTCCCAGAAGTTGAAGGAAAACGGTGATTTCCAGGTGTAAAACTTAGAACCGCCGGTGGGACATCTCCCCACGTGCAGCAATGGGCCGGAAATGCAGTAAATTACTTCCGGGTTGGATTACTACATTCCGTTCTGAGGTGTATTTGGTGAAATGAATAATACTAAAAAAAAGGCGTATTTTATGAATACATGGTATATTATACTTTATATGGTTAATAAAGGTATGTTTGACTATAAACAGTTTGTTAGTTAAATAATCATCTCACATCTAAAAAAGCATTAACAACTTTTCACGGTCCCCCCTCTAGTAACAATCGTACCTTCCAGATCACCAAGATGGCCGACCTTTGTTACAGCGCAGGTTTTCGGGTCTTTGCTAAGATCTACGAGATTTAAACCTCCCAGCTCGATAAATAACATCGCAGCGGCCTGTTCCAGGTGGAGACTACATTTCTGGGTAGATCGAGAAGGTCAGAGAGGGACATTTCTTCGTATATCTAGATTTTTCAGGTATAATTTGCTACCGGCGTACGCGTTCTCCCAACACAAACTTTAGAGCTGTAGCTGTAAGTTACAGTTAGCGTTTTCTTGCGTGTTTTGAGTTATTAACGGGTCTGCCTATTTACCGGAATACAACGGAAAACACAGTTAAACACCGGAAAACACCGGAAAAAACATATAGGAGGCTAAAATCTACCGGAATACACCCTTATATGATGAGATAACATAACCGTATGGTTTATTTTCTTATCCAGTATGGCTCAGGTACCAAACGATGTTCCTCACCAAACGACAGAGCGTGTGCCTGTCGTTGAGCTGTTCCAGCCCGGGAAAGTCGTTCACGTGTGCGCGCCCATGGTGCGCTACTCCAAGTTACCGTTCCGTGCCCTGGTGCGGCGCTACGGCTGCGACCTCGCCTTCACTCCCATGATCATCGCCGAGTCTTTCGTCAAGTCTCTGAAGGCCCGGGACAGCGAGTTCACCACTAATGCTGCAGATAGACCTCTGGTGGTCCAGTTTGCTGCGAGAGATGGTGTGTAATAAATAGTGCTGCATACCGGTTCACTGGACTTGGATCCGGACTTGCAAGAATGTTTAGGTTCAAGTAAAAAAAAAACCTAAAAGTCAAGAACTGAGTCCGGACTTATTACCATAAAAGACCATTTCGCATACCCCTTTTCTTTCCAAACCACCTAAAACCTTCTTTAGATTCCAAAATGATGATGACAAATGAAGAAAACATTGCCATCGGGCATCGTCAAGTACCGGCCTCCATGTTATGTGGCCAAAGTTTCACCCAGACAACATTGCAAGGTTGCCAACATGCAATTTTGTATATGCCATGGGTTTAGGTCCGGACTTACAAGTCCGGAACTGAACCTAAACCTCTGGACTTGAATCCGGACCTGAACCTAAATGTGGGTTTAGGTATGCAGAAGTAATATATAAGGTTTGGTGGTAGTTTGGTTGGCCAATGGCTGGCCAATTTGATAATTTGATACCAATGGTGTAGTATAATACACATGAGATACTAATAGATGCACAATCCACTTATCTACAGATCTACAACCATACATGTACAGGTCTCCAACTGACTACTAAGTAACAGAGCGATTGTCACTTCCAAGCTCAACAATGCTAACAATAGTCCTTCACCTGATTGGTTACTCTCACTAACCAATCAGTGCCTACCTAAGGCCACACCAATTTAATTTGTTGGTTCTCGGATTTTTTCAGAAAAAATATGAAGCGACAGGGCGAAAAAAAATAAAAATAAAAACAGGTCTAGGTATCCTATTATAGCCCCAAATGCTACAAATATGAGCCATGGAGTCAACAAAAAAGGCTGGGTTAAAATTTAAAGTATAGATTTTGAACTTTTAATCAAACCACTGCATTGATAGATGGAAAAACTGTTAACAACTAGGAAGAAAAGGAATTTCCTCAACTGTTGGGTTAAAATATGAGCATTTTTGAGTTGATTCAGAACCAGAATTCTTTTTTTTTTTTTTGTCAAATCAGAAAAAAATGAAGAGGCGAATCCGAGAACCAACAAATTAAATTGGTGTGGCCTAACGCGCTAATATATGCATATCTCTCAATAACATGACTCTCTGTATGGTCACTTACTAGTACTAGTAGTAGTACAGATTACCATAGTTACACAAGTCATAATTGTTACAGGTGTGACGTTTGCTGACGCCGCGGAGATAGTAGCGCCGTACTCCGACGGAGTGGACCTGAACTGCGGCTGCCCCCAGCGGTGGGCCATGGCGGAAGGATACGGCTCGTGTCTTCTTAAAAACCCGGAGCTTCTCACCGACATGGTCCGGCAAGCCAGAGCAAGAGTTTCTGACGAAAACTTCTCGGTATCCGTAAAAATCAGGCTCCACAAAGACTTGAGAGAAACGGTAGATATGTGTCAGAAGGCTGAGCGTGCTGGTGTGTCTTGGGTAGCTGTACACGGCAGAACTCCCTCACAGAGAGGTGAACCAGTCAACAATGAAGCTATAGCACTCATTAAACAGAGCCTTGACATCCCTGTCATTGCAAACGGCGACATTAAAAACTTAGAGGATGTGAAACGTACACAGACGCTAACGGGGGTTGACGGAGTGATGGCAGCCCGCGGAATACTCCAGAATCCGGGAATGTACGCAGGGTATGACCAGACACCGTTACAGTGTGTACAGGACTGGGTAGACATATCCCTCAAGTTAGGAACACATTTTACATGCTTTCACCACCACCTGATGTACATGTTTGAAAGGGTCACTCCAAAGTCTGAAAAGAGAGTCTTCAACGCACTGACCAGCACAGCAGCGGTGTTAGACTATCTAGAGGAGCACTATGGGGTTTCCTACAATCCTGATAGAACAGTTAATGATGGTCTTCCCACACAAAATGGTTATGCTGAGTCAGACAATTGATTTTATCAGTTTAGATAGCAAATTCTAATCTTATTTGGATGTAGCTGTTTTAGAACTAGAGTCATTGTACTACTTACGTATGAAACATTTTACTGTGTTATTGCCTGTATGACATACTAGTACTTGGGTTATTATGTTGCCACCAGTACTGTATTGTTTTATTATAATTAAAGAGATAAGATAACTGAAGACCATTAACCACTGGTGCATCAATTGTTTCTGTGTGAGAATTACACTGAAATATCACTCTTCATTGTCTTATTTGGGCATCATGAAACACATCTGGACATTGAACAAAATTGTCACAGACACCACACAAAATGTACTGCTAAGGCCACACCAATTTAATTTCTTGTTTAACGGATTCGCCGCTTCATTTTTTTTTGATTTGCAAATAAAAATAAAAATCCAGAATCAACTGCAAAATGCTCATATTTTGCCCTGAACAGACCTTTTCATCCTAGTTGTTAGTTATTCCATCTTTCAATGCAATGGTATCATTAAAAGTTCAAAATTCATTGTTTAAATTTTGAACCAGCCTGGTGTGTTGACTTCATGGCTCCTATCGTACCATTTTGGGCCATAATACATTGTAGGATGCCTAGGCCTGTTTTTATTTTTTCGCCCGCCCGCTCCATTATCTTTCTAGAAAAATCCGTTAACCAAGAAATTAGATTGGTGTGGCCTAATGTTACATTTATAACGATGTTAAAATAGACTGTAGAACACTTTAAGTATGTGATTTCTTTGGTTGTGAAGGGAGTCTCCCTCTTATCGTACTACATATGGTTTCCCTTTAATACGTAGTTAAGTATGTGTGTCAGGATGTAGCCTGGTATCCAGTCTGATCGTGGTCGGGGCCACAAGAGCTCTGTCCCGCCCGCCTCACATAGGTTTCCCGGTGTGTATTTCACGAGAGATTGATTAGCCCTCCACGACCAAATACCAAGCGTAACGCTCCTACCGGGACGGCCTGTTTCACTGGGCGGGGGCCTATTATAAGAGCCCCCGAAGACACAGTCTGCCTGAACACCCCCAATCACGTAAGACTGGATACCAGGCTAATCAGGAAGTGGACTTTGACCCGTATTAATTTGGACTGGCCTTGCAAAAGTAGAGACGTAACATCCGACTTGAAACTGCTTGTTCTGTTGCTGTTCCGCGTCTGGAAAATCGATGTGCTCTAAGACGCAATGTTGAACCTCGTAATAGTCGTAATTTGGGGAAAATAAAAATTCCGTTGTCGGCAGGATTCGAACCTGCGCGGGCAGAGCCCAATAGATTTCTAGTCTATCGCCTTAACCACTCGGCCACGACAACTCGGATGCTGTAATTGGTTTGAGCTGTGGTTCTGTCCTGACCTCCGTCCAAACGTCCGACTCAACATTTGAACGCGATTGGCTTAAAACCGAGCACTGTTTCTAGTACACAATGAAACATCCGTGTACATACGTACGCATCTCGAATTCCCCTACAAAAAAAAATACGACATGTACTAGGTTGAAGAGACTTGATTGTTTAAATAGTAGCGCAAGCAAAACTTGATTATTTTTAAGTGACAAATTCTCGTGCAAGAGGTCACCAGGTGATATTTCATCGTATTGTCTTACAAATCGCGAACTTTTAAAAACAAGCTTTGTTGATGTTGATGTTGAAAAATAATAGAATTACATGGCCATTTAATAACATGACTTGGTGATGGGCCTTGGAGGCCGGGCTGTAGTTCGTTTTGTTTAAGTTCTGTTGAACGTTGTATACGTAATACGTAGCGCATCTGATGTAAATGTATGTAATATGTTGTAATACGACAATTTAATGACAACCATAAACAGGTGTATATGTTTGAACGTCAGGACGAGGTGGCCGAGTGGTTAAGGCGATGGACTGCTAATCCATTGTGCTCTGCACGCGTGGGTTCGAATCCCATCCTCGTCGACAACATTTCTTTTGTCGAAAAAATCGCCCATGATTGCTGTTTTGTGTAGCATTGATTTTCTTACTTGTCGAGTCAAGCGCAAATCATGTATAATCAATCTACACACTCCAAATTCCTGCCGAGTGACATTTAGAATTTGTTTGGGGCCAAAGTTCGGTCTACGCAGTCAGGGACGCCATAGTTGGGGTTTTTGTATCAAAAAATTAGTAAATGTTACGATCTTCCAACCCGAAATTTACTTTAGAACCCTGACACACTCGTGTCGTCTGCTTATGACGTCACAGCTACATACCGACATGCCCGGGAGCAGTTTTAGCGTGAGTCGTTGAGGGGCGTTACTGCACCTCGTCGACAACATTTCTTTTGCCAAAAAATCGCCTATTGCTGTTTTGTGTAGCAATAATTTTCTTACTTGTCGAGTCAAGCGCACAGCATGTATAATCCACTGTAATACACAGCACCAAATTCCTGCCGACTGACATTAAATTTGGGCTAAAGTTTGGTCTATGCAGTCAGGGACGCTATAGTTTGGGTTTCTGTGTCATAAAACGAGACAAATCAGTAAATGTTACGATCTTCCAACTCGAAATTTGCTTTAGAACCCTGACACACTTATGTCGTCTGCTTATGACGTCACAGCTACATGCCGACAACAGGTGGTCATCCGACGTTCTCACAGCGCCACCTAGCTATATTAATCAGAACTGCAACACGTACTTAGTATACAAGGTAGAGGTGTACACTACTTGCAGCTTGTATGTGGCAGTTTTCTTCCCCCAAATAAAAGCCTTGTTACCGCCAAGACGCTCCCAGTAAGTATGTGGTTGATTTGCAGAAAGAAACTGTTGTCAAGAATCTTTTTTATCAGAGTATTCCTCTAAAACAGCGACCTGGGGGGAGGGGGGGCGACCTCATCCCAGATCCCGCAGCACTAACCTAGTGTATGGCTGTTTCCTTAAAAGTACGTTTCGAATACTTGCAGAAAGTGCAGCCCATGTTTTAATGTGAAATATCACGTGAGTAAAGAGCCAGGTAGGAAACTGGGGCAACAGTACCTGACACACGGATGTCGTCTGCTTATGACGTCACAGCTACATACCGACATGCCCGGGAGCAGTTTTAGCGCCAGTCGTTGAGGGGTGTTACTGCACAGCCGTGCACGTACACACATTTATCAATCTTAAATCATTCTTCTCGCTGACGGGCAGACGATTATCGTGTGTAAATCGGTGTTAATAAACCAAAATTACGACGTGTTTCTTAACCGCCGTTCTCATTATATTTGACATCTATCCAGAAATAGATAAGTGTATTGTCACATGCCACTAACGACCTTTCCCCAACACATGACCTTCCCTTGAAAACATTATAATTACAAAAATATGCAAGCTGTTTTCTAAACTCTACATGCTAAATATTTCAGAAAAACTCTGTTCACCTTTCTTTTGTTCACGTACTTAGTTTTATTTTGCCATATAATCAGAAAAATGAATGACCCTATATCGGATTGTGTATTTGGCGAGCGTAACGTTAAATGAATGTGACAAGTACGCATAAACAGCCTGTATCAAAGTAGGCGAAAAAAATATGCAAAAACTATAACATGTGAAATGATTCAAACGGTAATATTTACGGATATGTAAAGGTAAGCGTAAAGATATGAAATATATTTACGTCGTATTTAAGCACACTGAAAGGTGACGGAAAGGCGAAATTTGCCTTTCAGCGGCCTTTACGAAGTCGTAAACTCTACTGAAATATTTTCCCACTTTTGATAATTCTTTACATATTGGCATTGCGGAAAGTTTGCTTAAATATCGCTTTTCGTGCTGTGTGTTTTCAAATTTAAAGTGTATGGAATCCTGATAGCCTGGTTATCAAACCTATTATAGCTCCCGAGTCCTACATTCTCTATGCGAGGATGTAGGACTCGGGAGCTATAATATATTTTTTTCCAACATGTAATCACCAGACGTGGTGACGACACACTCAAGTTTTGTCAACTTATATCAATGCCGCCACCAACACAGGGGACAAATACATGACAGGACAATACTCATTTACACCTGAGCTAAGAGAGGAAAGTCGTGTAAAGTGCCTTTCCCAAGGGCACAAGACCGGTGGCATGTCAGGACTCGAACCCGGGACTCTTAGTTCCGATTCGCGCACTCTGCCGCTACGCCACACGACCCCACGGGAGCTATAATAGGTTTGGTAACCAGGCTAGAATCCTGAAGCCTTTAGTTTGGCTTCTCAAGATCTCTGACCTTCTGTGTGATATGCTGTCTGAAGAACAAAAGCGGTGAGACACCTGTCAGGGGAAGATGAACGGCGACCTTACACGGGTCACCTGTCGGCTACGTCAGGTGGAGGAAGGACCGCAGGGGACGATCTTATCTCACACAGGAGACGTCATCATAGCCTGTGCCAAACGCACAGCACACTAGTGTAAGGATCTAACATTCTGATCCATAGAGTTCCCCCTATGTGAATGGTACAACCCGCCACCCCCGGTGGTGAGTAGGCTAGTCCACTTCTTGGAACCGGTTATATCTAGTTCAGTCTACCACATGTTCTTCTCAAGAATACACACAGATCTACAGTACACTCCTCGTCTCCTCTCTTCATTCCCGGACCTTGGGGTGGGGGACAGGGCAAGGAAATGGTTCGTTACACTGGAAGTGGACTAGCCTACTCACCACCGGGGGTGGCGGGTTGTACCATTCAGATAGGGGGAACTCCATGGATCAAAATATTAGATCCTTACACTAGGCTCAAAGTTATCCACCAGCAGAATATTTACCAGAGCATAGGCTATATGAGGTTGTGTATCGTTGCCGTACAGGGTATCTAGACACGGCTTCCGAGTCTCTGTTGGGTTAAGGCGGCCTAGGCTGATATTCATGTTCGAGTTCGGACGTGTGTCTGCACGATTGCCACAGACTTGTTTCGAACCCGAATCTTGTTCCACCATGTTCGATATGACGTCATTCGAATAGAACGCGTGTTCGAATTCGGGGTTACCGGCGGTCATTTGTATGTTTCTCGTGTAAACCCGCGTTGTTACGCATTTTATTCACGGAGTATGACTTAAACGGCTTTACGCGCAGCTGAAAACAGCATAATTGATCTTTAGAGTAATCCATGTTTACGTATTATCACTTTTTTATCAAAATTGTCCGAGGCTATTTTGCATACAAGTCGATATTTTTTAACTGTGGCGATTTTTTAACGAAAAATAACCGAAAAATAGCTGTTTCGGTCGTTTTTGGCCCCCAAAAAACAATCTAACTGTCATTTAACACAAAATAGCCTCGGACAAAAATAATAAATAGGGGGTTGGCTTTCTACTTGTAAAATATCACGATGAAATGTGTTGTTACCGCTTGTGCGTAAAGCCATGAAGTAAACAGCTTTTTTTAAACCAATATGTTGATTTTTAACCCAAAAATCCAGAAGTAGTAAAAACAAAATAGCCTTTATCCAATGTGTTTCAAGTACTACTAGAACTGTGTGAGCTTTAGTTGTGGTGCGACCAAGCTATCAAAAGTTACAGGCATATGTATGAAATACTTCTTATAGTATGCCATAGGCTGCCTTAACCCAACCGAGAACGCACAGGACACTCGGCTCAAAGTTATCCACCAGCAGAATATTTACCAGAGCATAGGCTATATGAGGTTGTGTATCGTTGCCGTACAGGGTATTTAGACACGACTTCCGAGTGACTACGCACCGGGGCTGAGCAATATCCGCCATTGGGTACGGCGAAAAAGTACAGGGTACGGCACGAATTACCGGGTACGGCTTGAAATTTTCGCGGGTACGGCACGAATTTCCGGGTACGGCTTGAAAGGAGTTTGATGGGGGTGACCAGGACCATGTGCCTTATTATGTTTTGGCCATGTTGATTTGATTATATGGATGACCTTGGATTTTCGACCGTTTCCAAAAAAAAAAAAAGAAGTTTTCAACCATACTATAAATCGTACAAAACAGTTACAAAATGAGCAGATATATAACGTAAGTTGCAAAAAAAACAAGAAAGGTGTAAAAAATACACCTAGGCGACGAATTGTATATTATGTAAATTAGGGTATTATCAATTTAATTTATTTTTATTATATGTACGAATTGGAATATTCACTTCATAAGCTACATGTACATATATGTGCCTGGTTATCTACATGTCGACAATCGACCAATATCGGGTCCCCATTCTTAGCTCGGTGTTTGTTGCTATTGTTTAGATTTAATTCCAATCTTTTATAAATATTTTTAAAGGGATATCTTATGTTTTACAAACATTTCAAACTTGTTCTTAACTTCTTAAGAAATTTCCGTAAATTACAATACTTTCGAAATATTTTTGAGTCCGCGTACGATATTTCCAATGATTTCTAAAGAAAGGCAACTCGGTTCTACCATTTTTTTTAATTTTTGTAAATGACCCGTGACGAAGTAATTTGCACATCAACACGAAGCGTTCTGTGAGCCAAAAATACTAGTAGGAATCGTTGATGAACCCTGCCGTCGGCGAGCACTCGACACGATAGCGGCCAGCCATTGATACAGAAAAACAGTGCCAAACCGTACGCTGCTTTTAATAAATCTCAAACTCTAGTGAAACATCAAATCCTTTCTGTTGTACCATGGTTGTACAGTCCATCCATATTTCTTGAGATAAAAAATAGGTACCCATTCACAAAAACGCTTGTAAATTCAAGGATCTTTCTCGCACAGTATTACGTAGATCTATTACACGGCGCCGAAACATGTCAGAATACGTATACACTCCGTCTTCCCTCTCGTCAAAAACGCCGTCCGTGCAAGTCATGTGTGCTTCCAAATAAGGAAGTCCGCGGAAACCGCTGGCAGCTCGGGCGATCGCGATCTTCGGCCTGCATCGGCGCGTGTGACGTCATGATCGGGCTCATTTGTATGCAGGCGTCTGCCTTTTGACTACACGGACTACAAAGGACGCCGCCAGAGAGCGTAAACCCAGATGCCGCGGGTGAAACTGCACATCAAGTAAATACGAAGTTTGGCTGGTAAAAAAAAGAAATTAAAATTAAGATCTCAGTTGATTGCCACTTTCGAAATTTTTGCAAATTATGACATTTTCGAAAACATGCTACTCAAGTACGTACATTTTTATAATAATTTCAGAATATTATAATATTT
>NW_017803976.1:2433032-2476570 GCF_001625305.1 Branchiostoma belcheri
CTACCTCCTCGCGGCCGGACTCCCTTGGCCAATTTAATCTCTTTTTCCCCGAACTCTACGATCCGTATTCCCGTAGAAAGGCCTGGTGGATGCTAGTTTTTATATGCCTCAAATCGCCGCGTCACAATGTAACGTTGGATGCACTTTTGTCCGTTTTTGTTGGCACATATTTTTCTTTGTAGCGGTTTTAGGACAAACAGTAAAAGGAAACACAACAGAAGAAGAAGAAAGACACAAATTATTTTTATAATCTTCCATGGGTTTCATCGTTATAGTAAATAAATGGAACCCGTCATTTCTTTTCGGCAGCGTTTTGGAATTTGAAAAGGCTTGCGCTGTGGACATGTGCTCATGTTGGTGATATAAGGGGCTTTACGTTTTCAGGTTTCGGGGAAGGTTTCTGTTTGTTTACACCGCCGCTACAACAACAAGCTTGACCCCTTTCGCACCATGGCACCATCCCATACAGTGACCCTGGCCAGATGGCCGGAGGTTGCCTCGCACAAGTTGTTGTGGTCAGCAGAAATGTAGTTAGATAATCGTATTCATTGTCTTGGCCAATCAGGCGTAATTGTCTTACAATTAGCAAAATTTAATCCCTCCCAGATATTCCATAAATGGACAGAGCTGGCAAAACATGTTAATAAGGATGTGTCCTCGTATAAATATCACCGCGACCTACTCGCAGACTCATTACGCACGGAAAGAAACCCCACGTCCAACGGCGGCGTGACCCCACGACCAGGCCGCGGGACGTGGAGCGCGGGTAGCCCGGCCAATCTGGAGCAGCGCACGGGCGTAGAATGCAGGCAGCCCCGGCCAACAGCGCGCGGGCGTGGAAAGCGGGTGTCCCGCGGCCCGGTCAACCCTCGCCGGAGCAGCACGCACACTTGGAAGGCCCCCGGATTTTAGTCGTGCAGGCACGGAGGTAAGCCCAAACTTGAGTAGGTTGAGACTGTTCTTTTAATATTGGAACCATGCCATATGTAGTGTGTATTTGTGTCCACGGTCTTGGTTCATGTTGCCTTCTTACGTGTACCATCAAACGGTGTATTATTTTGGTTTAAAGTTTTTTTGTGTAATGTTATGATTTTTTTGTGTGCATGTAACATGTAAGTTGTTCCATTTCGATCAGTCCGTTTTTCCATGCAGTCGTTCAGGCTAGGTGACATTGTCTCTGAGCGGCCCCACGTTCTGCTCGGGTACCGTCTCTTATTTTGAAATTTAAAGAATCGTTGTTCTCACCGGCGTCCTGACGGTTCTGATACCGTTTCGTCCAAATGTTTTCCTTCGCTGTCAATCGTTGTTGTAAAGCTTGCGTAAATAACTCATTAATTTCGTTTCTACACTACGTATGATAACCCTTTATACTATTCTAAATGACGTACCCACTAAACTTAGCCTGTTGCGATTCTTTGGCTTAAAGTAAGTGTTGCCCCCAGCTTCTGACAACAGTGATTTTCCCCACAGTTCCCGACAATGTCAACGTGAAAAGTTCTAGTGGTTTGGGGGAAATTGGGTCACAGAGTAAAGATGAAAACATTCGCCTTTACATTTGTTGAGGATGTAGAACTGGTTTCTTAAGATTATACAAGAAGAAGCGCAGGCGGGCGTCCATGACCGTAGATATACCGGGGAGGCTACGTATATACGGTGCTAGGGCGAATAATCGTTCCGTTGTATTTACAATCAGTTCCTTGACTCTGCTTCATACGTTTTGAGACTGACAGTTCATCGTTTTCAGAAAAATCCGCGCCTTGGACCGTCACATTCATATATGCCCTGCTATCACCATGGTACATCG
Organism: Branchiostoma belcheri; assembly: GCF_001625305.1. Lineage (NCBI taxonomy): Eukaryota > Metazoa > Chordata > Leptocardii > Amphioxiformes > Branchiostomatidae > Branchiostoma > Branchiostoma belcheri. The sequence continues at coordinate 2,434,837 of NW_017803976.1, forward strand.
CGTGGATCATTTCATTTCCCAACAGCCACAACTATCAACTTTAAAACAAATCATTTTAAAAACTTTGCTTTGACTGATGTTGTGGTTTGAGTAAACAAGGAAGCGATTCGAATCTGCTGTCTCGGCGGGGTTGATTGGACGGGGTGAGAGTATAGAAGAAAATTCGCCCTTTGTCTGTACAATAATTATATACTAGAATAGGGTACTTGCTCATTAAATCTTTTGGAACTTTCCCTACTTTTGCTTTTTGTCGGCTTATAATATCAGCGGTTATAGGAAAGGTGAGTTCGCTTAGAATTAGAAATGCATAATGCGGATTCGATGGCCAGTAAGCGGTAAACCATACGGGTCTGTTGGTTACATCATCGTACGATATTAAGAAAGTACGTGGCTATTGACACACCCGTTGTGGATATAAAATATTTCTCTTTCCTTATTGACACACCCGGTGTGGATAGGAATTTTTTCTCTTTATCGTATTCACTTGGTGTGGATATAAAAAATTATTTTCTTATTGACACACCCGACGTGGATGTATTTTTTGTTTATTGACAATCCGGTACATCCTAACTCTAACCCTTGATGATTGATGCACCTACACTTTGCTGCTCTGTACGCATGTTCTCCTCCGCGGTCACGCTGAACGCTGTCGAACTATGCAGAATAACGCAACCCTAGAATATAACAAACTTCGTTAACTTGTTCTACACTGTTTCTTTCAGCTCTACATGACGACAAACACAAAAGTTACTCAAGAATACAAGACAGAAGAAGTGGAACAAAATACCAGGTAAGTGCCTAACCATCCTTATTATACGCAATATTGCAAATAATCACGATAGTTAGGCAATGTTCGCATCTCTATAGTACTTCTTTCACGATAAGCTGTGTGAGTTTTGAAAAGTACCATGCTTTCTATGATTAATGATTGCTGGGAAAACAATGTAGCCTGGGTGCCAGGCCCCCGTGCCATGATTCAGTTAAATTACATGATAGGACTATTAAAGCATGTGGCATATGTAATTGCGAACGAGAGAAACACAGGCAGATATTATGTAAATTAAGATTTAATTTGCATAATTAATGAGAAATTCAGCAATGTTGTAATTCAGCAATGGTAACTGCCTGGAATTTCATACCTAGGGCATTTGAAAGTTAGGTGAAGGTAAACATCATTAAATCACATAACTTATTCAAATATGGACCTCATTTGCTTTTCTCTTTTTGTGTCCACAGGTAAATTTCGCCATGTCTCACCCTGAGATGCAGACTACAGCAGGGATTCACTGGCAAGCACGAAGCCCAGTCAAGGAAGGATCGGGGTGTGCATTCATGATTTGCACGCAAGAAGATTGAAAAAAACAAGCATTGAATGCAGCAGCATCGTGAAAGCAAAGAAAAATATGAATAAAAAAGCAAGACTGACACAAACACGCATGGTGGAAAACACACAAAACATCATCATTAGCACACAGTTAAGTTATAAATAAAAGCCCAGCATCATATGGTTGAAGCTAAAAACTTACTTAAAACATTATTCTTTTAAGCTTGAATATGCTGCTCCTTGTTCTTTCTTATGAGCAACAAAATTATTCTGTTTTATTTTATTCTATTTTTCTCTCTTGATAGAAGAGAATATATTTGAAATATCAATAAAGACAATCATTAATATTCTGTGTGCAAAAAGCCACAGTTGGCCGGAAAAGGTGCCTTATGCATGCATGGTAACATAGGCCTTTCCTACTTATAAAGTATCCAGTTATCGACTGACAACTAAGCCATTAAACTTTAAACAAAAGACTTCTGCAAAAGATCAACCATCACTTTAGATATCCCTACTTGCTGTGTACAAACACAGAGTCATTCAAACAAGTAATTCCCTAGGGAATGCATTGACGGAATTTTTAGAATATTTTCAACTCGATCGCAGTACTATACTAACGGCTCCGCCCCTGAGGCGTCGCCAAAAAACATTGGAAAACGATACCAATGTCGTAGAATCCCAAAATCAAACGGAAATGACGAAAATGTAAAGAAACGAATTTGAAGAGTAGATTATTCGCCAAACCATACTCTGTGCCATTTGTTCAATCTTCAAAACCACGTAGGTTTTAATAATGAAAGCAACTTTTCTTTTTTTTTGCCAAACTTTTTTTTATTCGCACGCTCGCATCAGTTTTGGGGTTCCCAGACGATGTCATCCATATAATCAAATCAACATGGCCTAATTTATTTCAAATATTTTCTTGTTATATCAGTACGTGTCCTTACTCCAGTATAGACGTAATTCGGGCCCGTAAACCGGTAGTTTTGTGTACTGACACCTAGTTACGATCTGACAAGGCTTGTTTAGCGGAGCCAAATCGTCAATAAACACGGGATCAGTTTTTCATCGCCCCGGTGTTGTCAGTTACACATTCCCGGAATGTTTGTAAACTATGCTGGGAACGAGAACCAACCCTTAGGCCACAGCAAGTAAGGCCATGTTGATTTGATTATATGGATGACATCCGCGCGCGCATGAATTTTCGGCCGTTTCCAAAAAAAAAAAGTTTTCAACCATACTGTAAATCGTACAAAAAAAATTAATAAAAACCATACCATACCATTCGGCCGTTTCCCCCCAAAAAAAGTTTTCAACCATACTGTAAATCGTACAAAACAGTTGCAAAATGAGCAAAAATATACCATAAGTTACAAAAAAGATTAATAAAAACTATACCAATGTCGTAGAATGCCAAAATCAAACGAAAAAAAGACGAAATTGTAAAGAAATGAACTTGAAGACTAGATTATTCGCCAAACCATATTCTGTGCCATTTGCTCAACCCTCATGACCACGTAGATTTCATAATGAAAAAGTAACTTTTTTTTTTGCAATTTTTTTTTATTCGCACGCGCGCATCAGTTTTGGGGCTCCCGGAGGATGTCATCCATATAATCAAATCAACATGGCCTAAATGTGAAGAGAGGAGACAAGACAAGGCTTTAATTTTTAGTTTTACCTTGTAGTGTTGTATTTCATTCCTTTAACGTTATATGTGATGTTGCCGATGACTAAAAATATTGTTTGACAAGGTTTATGATCTCAGCATTTGAAAATTATAGAATGTTGTTTTTTGCCCGCCTTGTTTTATTTTCGCCCTATCGCATTCGATTTGAGTCTGCGGAGGATGTCATCCATAAAATTTACTTGCTGTGGCCTTACGCTAGAACTGACACGTCGCTTCTCTTGTTTCCATTTTCTGCTTTTTCTGTATGTCCTGTACGTATACCGTTTTCATCGCCTTTTTCTAAGACCACACCAATTTAATTTGTTGGTTCTCGGATTTTTTTAGAAAAAATATGAAGCGACAGGAAAAAAAAACATAAAAATAAAACAGGTCTAGGGCATCCTACCATAGCCCAAAATGCAATGATAGGAGCTATGAAGTCAACACAAAAGGCTGGGTTAATATTTAAACAATTATAGCCCAAAATGCAATGATAGGAGCCATGAAGTCAACACAAAAGGCTGGGTTAATATTTAAACAATTAATTTTTTTAGCTTTTAATCAAACCAATGCATTGATAGATGGAAAAACTGTAACAACTAGAAAGGAAAGAAGTACTCTCCTCAACGGTTGAGGGCAAAATATAATCATTTTTTAGCGTGTTCAGAACCATAATCTCTCTTTTTTTGCCAATAACAAAAAAATGAAGAGGCGAATCCGAGAACTAACAAACCTGATTTATTGCTATTTTGATGATGAATAAAGACTTTTTGCTTGTTACACTGTGTCACCTCAATTTGTGTCCTAACATTTGTCGTCTCTTAGTATATTTCTAATCTAGGCATCTTTTTTTTTTCGCCCTCTCGCATTAGATTTAGGGTCTCCAAACGACGTCATCCATAAAATTTACTTGGTGTGGCCTAAAATTGAATTACAAAAATAAGTAGGCTATGAATGGAAACCGATTGGTGTCCTTAAAGACCTGACCGATATGAAGTCACTATGTCCATCTCAGTAGTATTTTTACCACGGCGCGCCCGTTTCATCATGGGATCTATTCGAACAGTTTGATCGAGTAACATATGGCGTCGGGTGGTGTAGTGGTTAGAGCAATCGACTATGAACCGGGGAGACCCGGGTTCGATTCCGAGTCGTACCCGGGACATGTCTGAAAATACGCCCCGACGTTGTGCCCTTGGGAAAAACACGAATTTTCTCACTCCACCCAGGTGTGAATGGGTACCTAACTTCGGTTGGGGAAAGAGGTATTGAGGTCACCTTGTGGCACCGAATGGCAGCCGCACAGACACAGAAATATGTGTATCATGCATGTGTATTATTTGATTGTTGTAATTGTTGTGATTTGTATTGATTATTATGTGATACCCTGCATCAATTCAGCCGTATAAAGGCTGCGACTGCACGGGTACTGTTTGGACAATAAAAACCATTTATTAAAAAAATATGCGCAGAGTAGATTCCAATATCAGGCCTAAAGACATAAGACCCGGGTTACGAGGCTGTATAGATGATTTAAAGATCCTTTGGAAGGGCGACAGATATATCAATTGTTTTATTAGGCCATGTTGATTTGATTATATGGATGACATCTATGCAAAAATTGTTTTCGACCATACTGAAAATCGTACAAAATGAGCGAATATATGTCTTATGTTGCAAAAAGTGGAAAACGATCTTAATGTCATAGAATGCCGAAATCAATTCAGGAAAAAAAGAAAATATGAAGAAATGAAAATGAAGAGTCTATTCGCCATACCAAACGTTGTGTGTTTAGTCATTTGGTCAACCTTTATGACCACGTAGATTTCATAATGAAGGAAACTTTTTTAAAGAAAGATTTAAAAAAACTTTTTTTGCCAATTTTTTTTCGCACGCTCGCGTCAGTTTTGGGGTTCACAGAGGATGTCATTCAATCAACATGGCCTTATCTGAAAATACCTTCATCGCGAAGTTGCGAAAATCGCCGAAGGAGCATATTTGAAACACTATATATAGGAAAGAATGTGATGGTAAAGTTTCATCCTCAGAAAACATCTGTTTTATGTTACAGGCCCTGTGGTTTGTCAGTTTTGTTCAGCGGACACCATCTTTCTTTTTTCTACAACGACAAACTCTCCCTCCCTCTAGAAATTCTCGACCCGGGAGTCTATTTGAGTACACCTTACGACCATGTTTTTCTACTTAATAGCTCGGCTTGTTGGCGGGGGACTGTATATTCTACTGAAAATCATTTTCTGAGACGGTTTGACGACCCTGAGTTGCTGTGACTCGGTGGGACTTCTCTCGTGTCGTGTGCGGGTTCAGGACCAGGGGAGGCCCGCTGGGAGGCGACGTGTGGGGCGGGGGCGGGGGCAGGAACCTAAAGGGGGGCCGGCATGCCCTTTTTCGTATTCATCAGGCCTTTTTTTAGTTCGTTCAAAAAAAAATCAATCTTTTTCTGTTTAAATTTCAATCATATCTTTTTAATTGTGTTTTATTCTTCAAATAAATTATTCAAAATAAACTACAATACGTTTTTAATAGATAGATACTACAAGCCTTCACATTAGTGTTAGTGCCCTGTCCCCTGTACAATGGTACGGTCCAAAAAGTGGTCGGTTAGTATTGTAATAACTGACCACTTTTTAGGATAACCGATGGGAAATGGAGCCCTCTGATTTGTCGACACCTTCTGGCTATATGATAATGTTTGCTATAATGTAGCTAAAACTATAGCTAGCTAATATACATGTACCTGTCACTGATAACCACAAATCACAGCTGTGTGATACGGAATCAATTTTGGTTATTTTGGTCATTTGAGGACGCGCGAATTCAAAATCGGTGCTTCTGTAGACCTACGGATGACCCATCTTCAAACGTGCGAATATCGTACATGTAACACATTTTGTAGTGACGAAAGAAAGTACAAAGACAAACAGAAATGATACATCTCATGACCCCCAGGAGGCTTCCCGCCAATTTCCCAGACCACATATACCTCGGTCCTGACCTGTTCCCAGCTTTGCTCCAGATTTTCTCTCTCTCCTCTTAGCCTGGTATACAGTGTCTCGTGGTTGGGGCATCGTAGTTAGACAGGCTGTCTTCGGGACTATAATAGTTTTTCCCCGCCCAGTACAACAGGCCGCCCGGTAGGAGAGTTACCGTCTAAGAGTTTGGCACGCCAGGAGTTAATTTGCCCATTAAACTCCTGCCGTGAAAAACCTACCGGGGGAACCTAGCTCAGGCGGGCGGGGAAGAGCTCTTGTAGCCCCGAAGAAAACCCACCCTACCACACGATAGACTGGGTACCAGGTTACTCTCCTCTTGGCACGCTGACCAATTCCTGACGACCCCTGACGAATAACTCTGACAACCCCGCGCGTCCAGCTTTCACTGACCCAATCAATCAGTAAGGACTAGAAAGCCGAAGGAGCGTACTTAAGGTATCTGACGAGGTTTCCGAGAGAGATGTCTTGGACCGAGTCCAGGATTCACACATAGTTGACACGGTCGTTCATCTGAAGTTGAGTGTGCAAAAATCCTCTTCGCAACGTTAAGAAGTTATCCTTAGGCTACTACTTCCTCAAGCTACGTGTGCGGAGAATGTTGTACTTTTTAATATCATTAAAAAGACCATATTGCACTGTCAATTATCTTTAGAAACTAAAGTACAGCTCTGTTACGATAGTCTATGCCAACGACAGTAAAAATGTTACTTTTTAAATCTTTATGGGGAGGGATGGAATATCTGCTGGGCACAGTTTCGAAATTCGTCTCGTGCCTGGTAATATTGTGGGAAAGATATCCAATATTGTGCCCAGTTTATACCAAAGAGCTCCAGCCCCCTACCTTGTGGCCTTTCAGAAGGGAAGACTCCTCCTTCTGTAGTCATGGCAACGCGTTCTACATGTTCTCAACAGGACTATCTGTCGTCTGAAGCACCTGTCAATCAATGTCAGGCATACTTGAAGTACGCGAGACGACCAAGCTCCAAGCAGATCCTAGGGTGACAAAAGACAGTAACAAATTGGCCAGGCAGTATCCCTATTCGGCGAGAGAGGGTCCAATACGCCACCTAAAGGAATATTGCCTGGCCAATTAATTTGATATTGTCTTTCGCCACTCTAGGATCTGCTTGGATGATTAGGAGATGACTACTGCCTCGAGAATGTATATGCTGGTCCTCAGAAATAGCACATGCGACTATAGCCTCTACCAGGCTTCGGGAGGCTACTTCGGAAGCGGCAAACTGTTCTCTCCAGTAGACCAACTCCCTTGACATGCTAGCTGTCGATCTATTGGGCGATTTCTACTTTTTTCCAGCCGCCTCCCGAAGCCTGGTAGAAGCTATACTTATGTCACTGCCATCAGTGCTGCTATAGCTAACACTTAAATGCTAAAACCTCCAGTTGTACTTTTAGCAAATAGATTTGTTCATCGTGCCAACATTTTATGCATGTGTAGGTATCTCCGTTGCCAAAGTGAAAGGTCTGTCACGTTTCATACTGAGCACTAGGCCACACCGTCTTAATTTTATGGATGACATCCTCTGAAGACCCCAAACTAGCATGCACGCGGGCGAATAAAAAAATTCCGGCCAAAAATAAAAAAATGCTATTAAACCACAGGAATACAAAGCTGGTATTGTGAATTTCCAACGACGTACGACAAGCCGGCACATGCTGGCTTTTTGTGGAATTTATGAATCGGCACTGTACTTATGTACTGAGTTCTTGAGTCGCGAAGCTTTCAAATTGGTGCCATCGGTGCCATCCTCCAGGGTTACCACTGGCTCCGTATTGTCACTAACTACCATGGAGCACCTAGGCCTAGAGCCAGGCCAGACGTGATTTTTTTTTAGGCAAATGCAAAAATCAATGCGCGCTTGGATGTCATCCATAAAATTAAGTCGGTGTGGCCTTGCTAGAAATGTTCAACTTCGCACGTTTATGTATATATATATATAGAATGTGAATAAATCCTTCACCACACACGAGTCCTCCATTGACTTTGACCGTGCCGAATGTCGGGTCACCGCGCCCTCGAGTCTGCATAAATTTGTGTACATAATGAGGAGTTTCCCCGCGGTGTTACCCGCACACACAAAGATGACAGTCGACCCTGGAGCTGCCCAGACATACCGCGCACGCCGGTGTGTACGTCAGCACCAAAACTGTGTCACAGCTGGAAGACAAGCCGCTTGGCTCTTCACTGTAGTACGGTACGATATCTAGCTGAGAATAGCATAGGACGATGGGGTTGTTACGGACGGTTTTTCGGAGGAAAATGTGTAAAGGGACTGTCGTCGTGCTGCTGTCACAGATTCTGCTGCTGGTCGTGCTCGACCGCATGTTCTGGGCGGTGGACCGAGAGCAGGAGCCCCGAAGACTTGGGAGCCTGCGGCACGGTCGCTTCCGACCCCGTCGCCTACGGGAAGGCGCCGCCGAACACGTACACGAGGACACCGTCACACCGGGCGAGGGGAAACCGGCGGGCCGACAGGAACAGCTTGTAAAATTGTCTCGACATCCGGACAATGCAGTTTTAGACGAGTTCCCTGACTTTTCGGACGATTCTGAGAGAAAAGGTAGGTTGTCAGTCTGTTCTTTCACGTTACAAGCCACGAGGACTTGTTCGGTGGCTTAATATTAAACACAGATCTCGTTAACAAAAACCTGCCCAGTGACCGGCGGGCAATTGCAAGCCAGTGCCTCATGCCTTTGCAGTTTTAATACGGCGCTGTCACTTGCTTAGCCTGGTGCCAGTCTGATCGTGGTCGGGGCCGCAAGAGCTCTGTCCCGCCCGCCTCACATAGGTTTCTCGGTGTGTATTTCACGAGAGAGGCCGCAAGCATACTGTCTCTTATATATTAGCGTAACACTCCTACCGGGACGGCCTGTTGCACTGGGCGGGGGAAGCTATTAGAGCCCCCGAAGGCACAACCTGCCTGAACACCCCAAACCCCCAATCACGTAAGACAGGATACCAGGCTATCACTTGCTTTTTTTTCACCGGCGCACTACAGACAAACGGACGGCGTTTGTTCACGTCCAAATGCGTTGTTTATAGTAAACCTACGCCCTGGGTGGGGGAGAAAAGCTTCTGTTTGCCGTCTAGTTTCTCGTGTGTTTATCGTAAGCTTGTACGTGGCGGGTTTTAGCAGGTAGGGTTTCCCGCATGTCCAAACAACCAGTCGAAGGGTCCGCCCCCATGAACAGTAGCTTTGTTGTCCGGCGAACAGTTGCAACACTGAGTGCTTAAACTTGTGGCTTGTTGTCAGAGACTTAGAAAGGAGATAATCTTACAAGCGGCTTAGAAACAAATGGAGTGATGACAAAGAAGGGCCATTAAGGCGCTTATGTGGTTACACGTGCCCGGGTGTTTATTCAAAGTAGAGTACCTGTGAAATTTGTAAGTGAGGAGGAAAGACTACGGTAGCCTCTACCTCCACCAGGACTTTCTACGGGAATACGGATCGTAGAATTCGGCAAAAAAAGAGAGTAAAATTGGCCAAGGTAGTCCGGCCGCGGGGAGGTAGTTTCTTTCCCTCCAAATCAAACCTACAAGGCGGCCAAACTCCCCTGGCAATTATTCTCTTACTCGTATGTATAGCCAGCGTAGTTTATACTCTGGTAGAGGCTAGGGAAATACTTTATAAGATTCTACAGAATGGAAGGGCGTTAGAGTGAAGTAGAGAGTGATTTGTTGCGCCATAAACTATATATTCCCTGCAATTTGACATCAAATGTTTACATATAATTATCTGTGTAAAACTACTGGTGCCTTAAGTGTTCAAAGTTATGGTGCTAGTTATTTTCTCACTGTCTGGCTAAAGATCTTTTAAATCTTACGTTTCCAAATTTGAACTATCTATCAAATCACAATATATATTCCCCCGTGGATAGCCTTAACATGCTAGTTCTGCCATAGCACTCTGTCTTGATATATTGACAGCTAAAGTTAATGACGGTGTTTAATGATTGACACATTCCACTGCTAGTTGGTTCTCAGAACCATCTTGTGCAGTCTGTGCTTTTTCATGATCAGTGAAGGCACTCACGGTTGTGGTTGTGATCATTCAGAACAATATTGAGGTAATATTACTTTAGCATGAACCGAATTTTTACGTACCAAAAATTTATTTGTAAAAAAGATTAAATCATTGCTTTGATCTTTTGACATTTTCAAATAGGATTGACCTTCAGGTTCATTTGGAGGTCACAATAGATGGGCCGTCTGATTGTGACGTGACCCGTGATGACCTGACTATATATTCTCCCCCGTACATGTATAGACCGATCCTGAAGCCCCGCCCACCTCAAACATAGGGGCGCAAATATTCTTGTTTTTTTTTAAGGAAAATTAATTCGCGGGCTGATGATCCATAAAATTAGGCCACATCGATTTAATTTGATGGATGACATCCTCTAAAGACCCCCAAACTAGTGCGCGCGAATAGAAAAAAATTCCGGCCAAAAATAGAAATGCTACTAAACCACAGGAATACAAAGCTGGCGTTGTGAATTTTGCAGCAGTACATAGCGACGCATACGACAAGCCGGTACATGCTGGCTTTTCGTGGAAATTCATGAATCTGCACTGTACGTATGTACTGTGTTCTTGAGTCGTGGAGCTTTAGTGCCATCGGTGCCATCCTCCAGAGTTACCACCGGCTCCGTATTGTCGCTAACTACCATGGACTACCCAGGCCAAGAGCCAGGCCAAACGTGATCTTTGTTTTTTTGTTTGTAATAGTACAGGCGAAAATCAATGCGCGCGTGGATGTCATCCATAAAATTACCATACCTTCTATAATCTAAAGGTACCATTTCAGTTATATTCGCCAGTAAGTGTGGCCTAATGTTCAGCAAAAGAGCCCCTTGTCAGACAAGGCCGACAGACAAGGCTGGTGACATATGACACTGTGAATAACCTATCATTATGTCATCAATCAAACATCTCAAAATAACGACCTTCCATTTCAAGGTTGTCAAAGGTCACGTGATGGCGCCACCGACATATGTCGTATCAAAAGTCATACACGCATATGCATGCAGACATGGCCGGTAACATATGTCTGTCATAAATTATGACGTTCAAAGCAACAGTTGTCCATGTTGAGGTTGTTGTAAGGCCACAGCAAGTAATAATTTTTATCGATGACATCAGCGCGTATTAATTTTCGCCTGATTTTGGAGAAAAAAAGAAATTTTGTTTACTCCTGACAGTGGTCAACATGCCAAAAATAGGCAAAGATGTCTGTTGCCATGCCGGAATGTGGATAGCAGATAACTATGAAGAGAGAAGACAAGAAAATGCTCTGATTTAATGTTTTGTTTCTTACTTTGATGCAGTTATATGTGATGTTGGCTGTGTACATGTGATGTTCCCACTGAATCAAAACCATTTGCACAATGATTGACTAAAAACTTTAAAATGTAGGAACCTTGTTTTTTTTTCGCCCGCTCGGATTAGATTATGTTTCGACTACATGTGTCTATCGTAATTAATACAAGTTCCAACAATAGGCAGTCGAGATTTTCATACGTTAGGCCACACCGATTTAATTTTATGGATGACATCCGCGCGCGCATTGATTTTCGCCTGTTCTCGAAAAAAAAGATCACGTCCTCTGAGGCTCTGGCCTGGCTCTAGGCCTGGGTAGTCCATTGTAGTTAGCTACAATACGGAGGTGGTAACTCTGGAGAATGGCACCCAGGCTACCGAAGCTCCACGACTCAAGAACTCAGTACATACGTACAGTGCCGATTCATAAATTCCGCAAAAAGCCAGCATGTGCCGGCTTGTCGTAAACGTCACTATGTACTGCCGCAAATTCACAATACAAGCTTTGTATTCCTATGGTTTAATAGCATTTTTATTGTTGCCCTAACTTTTTTCTTCGCCCGCGCGCACTAATTTGGGGGTCTTCAGAGGATGTCATCCATAAACTCAAGTCGGTGTGGCCTAAGGTGGCCCTGGAGGTGTGTTATCTGTTAGCGATAAGTCCATGAACTTTTTAAGTGTCTGTGTTGTTAGAGATTGTCTGATAAACCCAGGTATGTTATCTGTGGTAAAATCACTAACTCAGTTATCATGGCCTGTCCATATCAGGGTCAATAGTGACGTGACAGGGACAGAAAGGTCGTCCTATCTGACAGGAATCAGACGGTGATCCCGAATGTCCATCACAATTAGACATTCAGCCAATGAGAGAACGGCAATTAGCGTTAGTTAATGGGTCTTCACGACTGTTGAGTACAAGAATAAAACATCTGTTTGGTTGCGATGTCATGTTATTTTGTCATTTCGATTCTTATTTAGTTAACAAGGCTTATTACCTCAAAATTTGAAAATGAAACAACATTGTTTTTTTGCCCGCCTTGTTTTGTTTTACCTCCGTTAGAATTTTTGTCACATCTGAATAAGGCTATAGCAATTAAATTTTATGGATGACATCCTCCGCTGACTCCAAATCTAATGCGAGCGGGCGAAAAAAACAAGGCGGGCCGAAAAGACAAGTTTCCCACGTTGTAGAATTTTGACTCAATCATTGTACAAATGCTTTTGATTCAGTGGGAATATCACATACACACAGCCAACATCACATATCACTGCATCAAATTAAGAAACAAAACATTAAATCAGAGCCTTTTCTTGTCTCCTCTCTTCAAAGTTATCTGCCATCCACCTTCCGGAATGGCAACAGATATCTTTGCCCATTTTCGGCATGGTGACCACTGTCAGAAGGCAACAAAATTTCTTGTTTTTTTTTTTTTCCAAATCAGGCTAAAATTAATGCGCGCGCTGATGTCATCCATAAAAATTACTTGCTGTGGCCTTATCAGTGTCAGAGGTTGTCTGCTGGAGACTGGCGTGTATGTATTAGTTTATATCAGGTGTCACTTGAGTATATCGTGTGTATCATTGATTCTACTTGTACAGCTGTCCAACACGTAATCCAATAGTGACCCCCCTGTAAGAGGATTTGGATTTCCAACGTTTCGAGTCAAACATTTATTTTAGGCCACACTAATTTAATTTCCTGGTTAACGGATTCGCCCGCTTCATTTTTTTCTGATTTTCGAAAAATAAAAAAAATTCAGAATCAACTGCAAAATGCTCATATTTTGCCCTGAACAGTTGAAAACAGTCCTTTTCTTCCTAGTTGTTACAGTTATTCCATCTTTCAATGCAGTGGTATCATTAAAACTTCAAAATTCAATGTTTAAATTTTGAATCAGCCTGGTGTGTTGACTTCATGGCTCCTATCGTACCATTTTGGGCCATAATAGGATGCCTATGCCTGTTTTTATTTTTTTTCGCTCGCCCGATCCATTATTTTTCTAGAAAAATCCGTTAGCCAAGAAATTAAATTGGTGTGGCCTAAGAAGTACCGGTGCTGGTCCTATCAATGCTTAATTTCAAATGTCTGTAACTAAGTATAAAGTACATGTAGGCCAGAATTAGACTCTCATAGCAGGCTCCAAGATCGGTATATCTTCCACGGGAATCTTTTAGTACTTTCATGAGCCTTTCTAAAGCCTGTGCTGATAGGCTAAGCCCGCCCGAGTGCTAGCGCTAGCGCTGATGGAATGGGCGGAACCATTTCATTTAGGGGGAGGGACTATCGATAACGATTGGGAGGGGCACTCATTACCGTTGTTAGTGTAGGCTAAGCTTCACACACTAAACACTGTGGTAAACACACCACCTCGCCTTGTAATGGAACATTGCCTCCACCAGGCCTTTCTACGGGAATACGGATCGTAGAATTCGGCAAAAACGAGAGTAAAATGGCAAAAGGAGTCCGGCCGCGGGGAGGTAGTTTCTTTCCCTGTGCGGCCAGTCAAACCTACAAGGCGGCCAAACTCCCCTGGCAATTATTCTCCTATATATAGCCAGCGTATTTAGTCTGGTAGAGACTAGGACATTGCTTAGAAGACCAAGGACACGTTTTGTCGAAAATAAAACTTCCAGTCGCTCTACCAGCTGGCATGTTTAGAACTGAACTCAGTACTTCTAGTGCCTGGGTATAGTTCTAAATGCGGGGTCTCTCTCATTTCGCTAGCTTTGTGTAGCCTCCATAACATGCCAAAAACTGGGGGTTTGGGGGATCTTCATGGTCTTTGGTAGCTTTTATGTGCTTTTCTGATTGCATATAGACAACATAGCCGGCCTGGTTGAATTACCCCCGTTTTTGTTAAAACTGGGCTAATCAGAAAATAGCCGAAGACCACCAAACCCCCAGTTCTATAAGCCTGCTACGGAGACTAGGATATTGCTTGGAAGACCAAGGACACGTTTTGTCGAAGATAAAACTTCTAGTCGCTGTACCAGCTGGCATGTTTAGAGCTGAGCTCAGTACTTCTAGTGCCAGAATAGTTCCAAATGCGGGGTCTCTCTCATTTCGCTAGCTTTGTGTAGCCTCCATAGCATACCAAAAACTGGGGGTTTGGGGGATCTTCATGGTCTTTGGTAGCTTTTCTGTGCTTTTCTGATTGCATATAGACAACATAGCCGGCCTGGTTGAATTACCCCCGATTTTTTTAAACTGGGCTAATCAGAAAACAGCCGAAGACCACCAAACCGTTCCAGTTCTATAAGCCTGCTACGGAGGCTAGGATATTGCTTGGAAGACCAAGGACACGTTTTGGCGAAAATAAAACTTCTAGTCGCTGTACCAGCTGGCATGTTTAGAGCTGAGCTCAGTACGTCTAGTGCCAGTAACGTTATAGTTCCAAATGCGGGAGCTATCTCATTTCGCTAGCTCAGTTGTCAATGTTTCTAAACCAAGAAGCAAATTACGCCAAAAAGCAGTTACTCAAGCAACTGGATATGATTTTGGAAACGGTCAGACGTTTCAGATAGTATCCACTAGCTTTCGTCAGTGACTGAGAGACCAGAGCAAGTTCTTCCCTGGTCTCACAGTCACTGACGAAAGCTAGTGGATACTAGCTGAAACGTCTGACCGTTTCCAAAATCATATCCAGTTGCTTGAGTAACTGCTTTTTGGCGTATCTTATAACCTGGATGTCTAACCTTCATCGACGCAAGAAACATGGTTTAAATTTGTCAGAAAATAGTAAAATCATGCAGCTGCTGTCCATAATTAATTTCCCAGCCGTAGCTATAAAACCAGCCAGCATGACTAAGGCTAATCGTGCGACAGACATCGTTTATTCCTGACCAGTGGGGCGTCTTCATCCATCCCGTCCGCTTGGCCGGTCCTTAAGGTGGCAGAACACAGTTTTCGCCCTATGGGGATTCCTATAGTTAAGCACCCCGAGGTGACTCACTTCGACGCGGTAAAAATTATAGTAGGGTGCACTAGAATCACGGCCAACTAATATGTTGAAATATACGGTTCATTCTGCAAAATAACGGAAAACCAAAAAAAAGTTATGTTTTTTTTTTTTTAAACATAATGACGACCACTTTGATTTGGCCCTCTACAGTGGTCAACAGAACTGCAGCCGGCTCACCCCGGTTGCGTAATGCCGCGCATTTATACACGAACAGGACAATCTTCACAATCCAAATCATACTGTGTACAAGCCGATACCTTTCTGTACCACACAGCGCAGTTTACCGTGGCTACCTCTCACATAAGTTGCACTAGCCCGGATTCAAGAGATTTGTCTGCACTACTTTTTATACCCGCATCACAGACCGGGGGTCGCCCATTAATACTGTGTTCTGCGGCCTTAAGTCAGGCTGGGATTTTAAGACGACATGTTTGTACGTTTCCCTGATTTACCATTGGGTACTTAATGAGGTGTGAGCGCTCTATCAGGGCTCGATCAATCAGAAACAACTAGCTGACCCGGTCACATGGTGGGGAGGGGGGCGGTGTCACGCGGGGTTAGGGGCGGGAATTCCTGAGGGGAAACCGGGTGACAGTTGTCTGGACATTTCTGGGGGAAAAAGCGGCTCCCCCCCCCACACACACACACACTAGAGAGAGAGAGAGAGAGAGAGAGAGAGAGAGAGAGAGAGAGAGAGAGAGAGAGAGAGAGAGAGAGAGAGAGAGAGAGAGAGAGAGAGAGAGAGAGACAGAGACAGAGAGACAGAGAAAGACATAGAGAGTACAGATACACAGAGAGACAGACACAAACACAAACATACGTGTACAGAGAGACACACACACACATATTCAGAGAGAGAGAGAGTGAGAGAGTGGAAGATAGACAGACATACATACAGACAGATACACAGAGAGACAGACACAAACACAAACATACACAGACACACACACACACATATACAGAGAGAGAGAGAGAGTGAGAGAGAGTGGAAGAGAGACATACAGAGAGATACACAGAGAGACACACAAACACAAACATACACAGAGACACACACACACATATACAGAGAGACAGAGAGAGTGGAAGACAGACATACAGACAGATACACAGAGAGACAGACACAAACACACACATACAGAGAGACTGAGAGACAGACACACACACACACACACACACACACACACACACACACACAGAAAGACAGATGAGACACAGAGACAGAGAGACAGACAGTGTTGAACACACACGAAAATAAAGTTTCATTCATTCATCCATTCATTCATTCATTCATACATACATACAGAGAGAGACTGCCGCTGCAAGACAGAGACACACACACACACACGTGACACTAACGTGCACAGAGAGAAAGAGAGAGAAACGCGTTTTCGTATCGATAAAAATGAAGTATAGTTGCGCGGCTCAGTACGTGGATATTCCCAGGCCAGCTGACATTTGAACACGGTCTTCTAGTTAGATCATAGCCGGGAGGTAGCAGGTGACTCTGTTTTAGGCAGGTCGTTAAGTTGTGCGTAAGGATAAGGTCAGCTATATGTCAGCTGCGTGCAATTTCGTGTTTAGTTCTACAATGATCGCGGCTATATCTCATTTTAGACTGTTTGTCACTTAACTGGAATACAAAGTGTCACATAGGCTGATCCAAATGTTCAGGCTCGATGACAGGACCTGTGGATAGTGTACCCGATCGGTCGTCTAGCCACAACATTGTCGGTCTGTGTGAAGTTAATCACACACGTGATAGTCATCACTGTATGCCGTACCCTCAGGCAACAAGCCAACCTCAAAACTAGTACCATAGATCAGGAACTGTCCTATTCTTACAGAAGAAAACTAGTACCATAGATCAGGAACTGTCCTATTCTTACAGAAGAAAACTAGTACCATAGATCAGGAACTGTCCTATTCTTACAGAAGAAAACTAGTACCATAGATCAGGAACTGTCCTATTCTTACAGGAGAAAATCAGACGATTAGAAAAGCTGCCTGTTAATGAATGAATGAATGAAAGACATTTATTGTACATTTTTGCCCAATTCGAACTAAGTACAGGTCATGGTAAATAGCGATGGTAGACTAAAATATATCTATAGTAAAACTACATATGTACAGGTTCTGCTTCTTCTCGCTTCTTAAAACAGTTGTAAATGTAAGAACAGATGGAGTTTATAGTACGAGGATTATCGAGTTCCATGAGGAAAGTGAATTTGTAATTTCTATCTAAAAATCTAAAACTAGGGAAATAATCTTGTATACAATTGAAGAGAATCTTTCTCTCATTATTATAAAACTACTATCTTGCTATAACCATGAAATAGGACGAGGATAGCACGCAGCATGTTTTGGTGATGACTGTTTTTGGTGATTTCTTTTTTACAGTAATCATTCGTCAGCTTAACTACCAGTGTAAGAAATAAATAAAAAGGAACAGTATTTCAGTGCAGTGTACTCAGCCACGCCTATTTAGTATAGCCCTGTAATAGTTTCTGACGTCTCCTAACAGCATGTGTCCTTATAGAACAATTTTGTTTCTTCAATGAATGTACATACAGCATAGGGACAGTACAGCAGCTGGGCAAACACTGTTGGTTCGTACATGTTTTTTGTCCATCAGGTTCAAAGTTATAGCATGTTCTTATCCTATAATTCCATTGCTTGTGGATTATACGGCGTACCCCCGATGTTGCCACTCCTATGCCCGTACATAGGCCGGGATTGTTCAGACCTGCTCAGGCTTGGATAAGATGATTGGATTGATGTCCACGGATTACAGAACCACACTCAGATGCTTCTTTATATATTGAGTGTTTCGACTGATTTAATTTCATGGTTGACATCCCCGCGTGCATTGATTTTCGCCTGTTCTAAAACAAGTGCTTTTACAAAAGCTGACGTTTGCCGCCATTGTACTTTTGCACAAGAAAATCACATGCCACCTCTGCTAGTTTCACTGAAAATGTTGTTACCTTTTTTTTTCCTGATAGTATAGCTTCACACATTGTGGGCAAAGGCAATTAATGGCTTATATGTAAGAAATGTGACACAAGTATACACAGATTCTAAATGTATGTGTTCAGATTGTTTATTGAATATTTGGTTTCAGGGCAAGATACAGTTTCTGGTTTTAATAATTCACTCGTGAGACGTGGACTCATCCAGTATACAATCTGCAAGTTCTGCACAATGGCACATTAGTATTGAGTGCACGGTGGCACAGGCTGGTATTGAGTGCACGGTGGCACAGGCTGGTATTGAGTGAATGGTGGCATAGGTTGATTGCTTTGTGGTATCCAAATGCCAAAGACACATCTGAAAGAGATGACAAATAATTTGTTTCAACATAAAATTTGCAACTGTGCACATAAATATTGAGTTCTCGTTGCTAAAAGAACACATCAAAGTCTTCAAAATTACCCATATACTACTGAGAGAGCTTCTATATGTTGCCATATTGATGAACAATTCTTAGGTTTCTGAGTACACTCAAATTTCTTGATGAAATTGAGATATGTTTGATACCAGGAAAGATTTACGTGTGAACCGAATAGCTTGAAAGCTCAAAGTTTTTTCAACAAAATACTGGCGACGAATGAAAAGCCTGAACCGCCCCCCCCCACTGACAGCGAAAATTTGTAAGAAAGAAAATAATAATTTATGCAACAATACAAAAAATTAAGGCGATACGGTAGAAACACTCCAGAGAACAAACTTTAAGATTGGCAAGCATCTGCCGGTAATTAATTTTAATATTAAAGCAAGAAACTTAGCCTTGCATAATTTGATCATACCGAAAAGAGATTGTTAGACGCATTTGTAAATCCAAAGAGGAGGGGGGCAGTCAGTTTGACTACTAAATACTATTGTTAAACAGCGCGTCAAAGCACAATTAGATTGATCACCCTTGCCCATGGTACTTTTAGCTATACTATTTTCCTGTAACTCTATGCCTAATACTCATAACATTGCTGATATTTTTACATTTATATGGCGTAAATACTGAGGTACGGTACGTACCTGAGAGCTGGAATGCTCGTTGTAGAAGCCTGCATACCCTTTTTCCTGAGGCGTAATCGGACCATTTAAGTCTTCGTAATCCGTTGGCAGTCGCCCTCCAAATCAATGAAATTCGTAATATTATATTAGCCTTAATGCATAAAGTTTTAATAGCTCTGAGAATTTTACTTAATTCGTAATCGGTGGCGAAAATTTTGCGTAATCCGTAATCACTATCACCCCCATACATGCCCTCTAGTACATCCGGGGGCTTCCAAGAGCAACATGAACAGCGACATCTAGCGATGTAGTGAAATAGTACATCTTCCGGTTAGTAAATATGGCGGTGGGCCGGATACTCTCTCTCTTCACAGCCAAGGGCGTATATTTCGGCAAAAGGGTACTTTAAAAGTTTCTTTAGTGTGGAAACTTAGCAACAATGTAGTGGACCACAATTAAAACATCGTTGTTGGAATATTTGTCCACTAATTACAGACGTTGCGCGAGCGCAAATGTTTTACTTGTCATCTACATTAACATAATTTATGCGATTCATTCATCAAGGCCATTATGTCAATTTTTATAATCTTCTGAGAATCACTTTGGGCATACAGTAGTACAGATTAATTATTTTTTAGACAATTCAAGTCTAATTTTTGATAACTTTGTCATATAAGAATTGCGTTTATGTGATCTGGTAGGTCCATCCCACAATAAAAAATGCAAACATAATAGATAAACATTGAATGCAACACCCAATGTTTTACTTGTCATCTACATTAACATAATTTATGCGATTCATTCATCAAGGCCATTATGTCAATTTTTATCATCTTCTGAGAATCACTTTGGGCATACAGTAGTACAGATTAATTATTTTTTAGACAATTCAAGTCTAAGTTTTGATAACTTTGTCATATAAGAATTGCGTTTATGTGATCTGGTAGGACCATCCCACAATAAAAAGTGCAAACATAATAGATAAACATTGAATGCAACACCCAAACGAAAATGTTCACCCAACGAAGGGTTGATGGAAGCATTGTTTTCGTATGTTTACGTTTGCCGCCGCATGGCGGCAAACGTAAAAAACACCTCCTCCAAAGCACTGGCCTGGGTGCCATACTCCGTAGTCGTAGACTGGAACTCGTTGTCATCAAGCACAGTTGGGGCATCATCTTTAGAAAGCTTTGAACAACTAAAATGTGCAAAGATTGAGTGTAATAAGTCGTTCGGTGGGATATAGCTAGCTGCCGCCGCGCCGCGTGCCTGCGAAGCTGGTGTGTTACGCCGAAGGGCGGTTATACCGGCTCTCGGTTGGATTAAGGCGGCCTAGGCTGATATTCATGTTCGAGTTTGCGCGTGTGTCTGCACGATTGCCACATACATGTTTCGAACCCGAATCATGTTCCACCATGTTCGATATGACGTCATTCGAATAGAACGTGTGTTTGAATTCGGGGTTACCGGCGGTCATTTGTATGTTTCCCCTGTAAACCCGCGTTGTTACGCATTTTATTCACGGAGTATGACTTAAACGGCTTTGCGCGCAGCTGAAAACAACATAATTCATCTTTAGAGTAATCCATGTTTACGTATTATCACTTTTTTATCAAAATTGTCCGAGGCTATTTTGCATATAAGTCGAAATTTTTAACTGTGGCGATTTTTTAACGAAAAATGACAGAAAAATAGCTGTTTCTGTCGTTTTTGGGCAAAAAAACAATGTAACTGTCATTTAAAACAAAATAGCCTCGGACAAAAATAATAAATAGGGGGTTGGCTTTCTACTTGTAAAATATCATGATGAAAGGTGTTGTTACCGCTTGCGCGTAAAGCCATGAAGTAAACAGCTTTTTTTTTAACCAAAATGTGTTTCAAGTACTACTAGAACTGTGTGAAATTAAGTTGTGGTGCGAACAAGCTATCAAAAGTTACAGGCATATGTATGAAATACTAATCATAGTTGGCCATAGGCTGCCTTAACCCAACCGAGCTATACAGATACAGATACACACTGACACACCTCTAAATATCGACGTCAATTTCATGATAAAGAGCTATCTGTTTGTAAACAAACTAGATAGATGATCGGCAGGAAGACTAGACTTTCTGTTCCAACTCAGGAGTTTGCGAGAATGGTGCAATTTTGATAGATAATGGTTTGTATTAGGAACAATTTGAAAAACAGCCACGAACGGAAATACTCAAGTATCTGTAGACGACCGCCATAGAACAAGTGCCAAGATGGCAGTCTATCTGTCAATCGCAATTGCACTTCTTCAACCCATCTGGTTTCCACTGCTTTGAAGATAGAACTGTAGTTGTGACATTATCAACGCAATTTGAACTTTAACAGTGATCTGTACCGATAGATGCAGCCTTAGGCCATGTTGATTTGATTACATGGATGACATCCACGCGCGCATGAATTTTCGGCCGTTTCCGAAAAAAAAAGTTTTCAACCATACTGTAAATCGTACAAGACAGTTGCAAAATAATAAAAAATATACCGTAAGTCGCAAAAAAATCAGAAAACCATATCAATGTCGTAGAATGCCAAAATCAAACGAAAAAGACGAATATGTAAAGAAATGAATTTGAAGAGTAGATTATTCGTCATACCATACTCTGTGTCATTTTTTCAACTTTCATGACCACGTAGATTTCATGTTGAAAGCAACTTTTTTTTGGCCAAACTTTTTTTTTATTCCCACGCTCGCATCAGTTTTGGGGTTCCCAGAGGATGCCATCCATATAATCAAATCAACATGGCCTAAACAAAGCGTGGAATAACAGGTTATACTTTTGGGAAGTTTGCAGCACGTTTGAGTCTAACCGCAGATGTACGGATGTGTGACATACTGTCTGCTGTCTGTCCTCTCTGGTAAATTAGACTCGTGCAGTATATAGTAGAGGGGATTCATTCCTCAAGTTAAAGTTTGTTGCCTTCACAAAATATGTTTTGAGTATTGTTTCTCCCTTTGTTTGTTTGTTTGTCTGTTTGTGAACGGCATAACTCAAGAAGCAATATATGCATTGTCATGAAACTTGGTAGGGGATTCATTCCTCAAGGTAAAGTCTGCTGCCAGCACAAAATATGTTTTTAGTATTGTTTGTTCGTTTGTTTGTTTGTTTGTCTGTTTGTGAACGGCATAACTCAGAAAGAAGCAATATATGCATTGTCATGAAACTTGGCAGGGGATTCATTCCTCAAGGTAAAGTCTGTTGCCTTCACCAATCATGTTTTCAGTATTGTTTGTCCGTTTGTTTGTTTGTCTGTCTGTTTGTGAACAACATAACTCAAGAAGCTATTATAATATTCTATATATGCATTGTCATGAAACTTGGTAGGTGGTAAGGCATTGATGAGACCTTAAGCTCCCTTGCAGCTTGCGTTAGTACTGCAGCAGAACGTCCGGATTTTAACACATTTGTTTGTCAAAGCTTTCTACTTAAAGCAGAGGGACTGGTAAAAGAACATTTGCGCGGCCATAGGCTATCCTCTGGCCTCCAAGTTAGACCCCATTTCCCATAGATGAAATGTTGCCTCTCTATCCCTCTTTTACAGATATTTTCATGGTCATTGCTCTGCAGAACTCACCCAACTAGTTCCACCACTCAGAACTTTAAAGCGTTCCACTAGGTTCTCCACTAGCTCACACAACTTCACCGTCCAAATTCCTTGCTCGAAATCTTTTTACAGTGACAGTTTCTTTCCCCGTACGGCCAAGCTTTGGAATTCCCTTCCTGACAAGTGTTTCCCACCAGCCTACTATCTACAGGATTTCAAATCAAACGTTCACCGCCATCTCTTGACATAGCCATGTTTCTCTCATATTTCTAGTTCAATGCCGAGAAGTGGTCGTATAGGCCTTGTTTTGAACTACTCCGTTAAAAAAACAGGTGCATATCGCATTAACTAGTGACCTAATGTAGAATCAGACTTCCGTTGTACTTTCCTTGCTCAGTACGAGTCTTGGACTAGTGCCCAAACTTCACCCCAGAGTATTTTGTTAGGGAAAATCACTCTCCTAATTTCCAGCAATGCTAGACACATAAATCTGGAGTCCGAGAGTTATTTTAACAGATTTTTCCGTTTAAGAGTGGGTATCTGTCATTTGGAGAGTTAAAAGAACATGAAGCTACCGTCAATGGCCCGAGACAGACCCTCGCCTTAGACACCGAATGTGTTCTCTCTTAAGACGGAGCTGGGTTTCATTAAGGCCACAGCAAGTAATTTTTATGGATGACATCCTCCACAGACTCCAAATCTAATGCGAGCGGGCAAAAAACCCAAGGCGGGCCAAAAAAAAAAAACAAGGTTCCTACAAGGTCCCAAATTTTGACTCAATCATTGTACAAACGGTTTTGATTCAGTGGGAGCATCACATATACACAGCCAGCATCACATATCACTGCATCAAAGTAAGAAACAAACATTAAATCAGAGCCTTTTCTTGTCTCCTCTCTTCATAGTTATCTGCCATCCACCTTCCGGCATGGCAACAGACATCTTTGCCCAGTTTTGGCATATTGACCACTGTCAGAAGGCAACAAAATTCCTTGTTTTGTTTCCAAAATCAGGCGAAAATAAATGCGCGCTGATGTCATCCATAGAAATTACTTGCTGTGGCCTAAGGTATGCACTTGGCCCTCACCTCTACACTCCCACGGGCCTCATCTGCTCTTAAAGTAACATCACCTCTGTCTTACAGAATAAGATCCAGGTGTCTCATGTTTTAAAAATTGGAGAAGGAAGCGGTTAAACGACAGATACGTCTGTTTAGGCCCCTTAAGTCCCCTGGTGGCGGTTTAAGTAATTTGCCGTCCATTTCCGAGGATCTAGTACCAAAACATATTTCCATTCGACTCCAATTTAGAAAAACAAACTAAAAATTAATTCTATATCTTTTATCAAACTCTACAACGAATATGTAGGTATTGTAATCTGAATAGGATAGAGGATGAGGAACACTTTGTATTAGAATGCAGTTTATACAATGAAGAGAGAGCTGAGCTTTATAAACTATTGCAATGTATGTTTCCCCATTTTATACATCTTAGTAACAAAGAGAAGTTCATATTTCTAATGGCTTTAGACAAACGTTCGATTATAAAACACATCTGTGCTTATATCTACATCGTTACTAAGAAGCCAGAAGAAGCCAAATTATCGTAATTATTAGACTATATGTCCATAGTACATAGAATTAGCGCTAGCTTGTACATTGTATATATTCATTGCAAACTGTGACGTCTTTCCTGTGACCTGTACTGAACCCAGTGGGTATTTGCGTACAATAAAGGTCTTCATTCATTCATTCAATAACATGCACATACAATTCACACCCAGGTCAAAGCAAAAAATGTTGACTGATCTCGACAGGAAGAAAATGAAGAGACATCGTAAAACAAAGTAGACAAAGTGGGGTCATGTGGTGTAGCGGCAGCGTTCTCGACTCGGAACCAGAGGCCCCGGGTTCGAGTCCTGACATGCCACCGATCTTGTGCCTTTGGGAAAGGCACTTTACACGACTTTCCTCACTTCGCTCAGGTGTAAATGAGTATTGTACTGTCCCTGTGTTGGTGGCGGCATTAATATAAGTTGAAAAAACTTGAGTGTGCCGTCACCACGTCTTGTGATTACATGTTTCGGAATATAAAAAAAATTAAAAAAAGGAGAAAAATAAATGGTAGGGTAGTGGTAGTGGTAATGGTAGTCTGACAAAGGTGAAGATTAGGTTCGGACGAGTCATGACAGTCGGAATGCTGCAGAAGGCGGTGGGCGATTACATTTTGTCACGCTCAGTAGGGGGGAGAAGCATCCGTTTTTTTAAAGACGCCATTCGTCAACGAGGTGGTTGAGAAGTTTGAATATTTAATTTTGGATTTTTAACGATGTTTCAAGTAAAAAAAATTCATTTTTTTACGCGTTTTTTTTTCTTACAGAACAGATCCATGAAGAGAACAAAGTACTAGTAGTACCATGCCCGTAGCCAGGGGGGTTCGGGGGTTCGGAAGAACCCCCCCACAAGGCTCAAAGGTCCACTTTTTGGTCCACTTTTTATGTAAAGGTCCACTTTTTGGTCAACATTTTATGCAAAGGTCCACTTTTTGGTCCACATTTTATGTAGAAAAACTGCTCCCTTTGTCATTGAATAAAAATTTATCTCAGATTTTTTTCTTGGAAATCCTCTCAAAAATGCACGAAATGCCATTTTAGAAGGTTCATTTTTCAAAATTTTTCGGGGGAGCATGGCCCCGGACCCCCTAGGAACCTCGCGCCTTTGGCGCTCGCCTCGCGCCTACGGCGCTCGAGGTCCCCTCAAGCAGTGGGAAGAACCCCCCCATTCAAAATCCTGGCTACGGGCATGAGTACCTATACTGTGGCGGGCATTGTCAGATGAAGATTTAAACTGTTTGAAGTTATAAGGTATCATTTACAAGATCAGTACACTTTCGTGACTAATACTAGTATTAGCAGAGCCGTGTACATGTGGTGCCAGTTATACCTAAATGGTAGCACTTGTCTAACTTCAAGCTAGAAAGCGTTCATCTAATATAGTTGAAGCATACCTACAAATCTGTATCTGTATCAGTATAGCCGGTATAACCGCCCTTCGGCGAAACACACCAGCTTCCCAGGCACGCGGCGCGGCGGCAGCTAGCTATATCACACCGAACGACTTGTTACACTCAATCTTTGCACATTTGATTGCAGGAGTTGTTTAAAGCTTTCTAGTGATGATGCCCCAACTGTACTTGGTGGCAACGAGTTCCAGTCTACGATAGTTCTGGGGAAATACGAGTTTTTGAACACCTCAATTCTTGGTTGATAACTCTGGTACTTGAAGGCATGGCTATTTCTTGTTCTTTTCTGAGCTGGTATCAGATACTTAGTGGTTGGTACATCCACCAGTTTATTAGTCATTTTGTACATCATGCACAGTCTGGACATTCTACGTCTGTCTTCCAGCGACCCCCACTGTAGGTTTCTTTTCAAATGTACAACAGTACAGTATGGCAATAGTAATGGGATCTTTCTATTGACTTTCAGTGACGGCCTTCCCTCCTTACATCTGCTTGAAATTTGCTATGGCACTAGGTTGGGGCAAATGCCTACGTAGAGAGTTCGAATCGGAACCAAGAGGTCCCGGGTTCGAACCCTGCCATGCCACTGATCTGGTGTCCTTGGAAAATGCTCTTTACACGAATTTCCACACTTAACTCAAATAAAAATGAGTATGTCTGTTGTCCGTGCGTTTGTCTGCGTTGTTGGCAGTATAAAAATAAATTGGAAAAACTTGAGTGTGCCGTCGCCGTCGCAATATACGTCTTCTATTTTAATAATAGCTTTAGTTTTCATTACCACGTTTTGATCTTTCGTGTAACTGATGTGAGAGAGGGGATAAATATATCCTAGTAAGTCATCAGATGATAGCAGCATCTAAGGGACTACCAGTATCTGCTAAGTACCTAATACCAGCCCAGAAGAGAACAAGAAATAGTCATGCCTTCAAGTACCAGAGTTATCAACCAAGGATTAAGGTGTTGAAGAATTTATTCTTTCCTAGAACTATCGCAGAGTGGAACTCGCTGTCACCAAGTACAGTAGGGGCATTGTCATTAGATAGCCTTAAACAAAGTCTAGAGCTAGAAGTTCAAGGGTTAGGTGTAACAAGTCGATCGGTGTAATGTAGCTAGCTGCCGCCGCGCCGCGTGCCTGCGAAGCTGGTGTGTTACGCCGAAAGGCTGTTATACCGGCTATACAGATACAAAAAGGTAAGAGAACATCCGGTGTTCAACTGAGTTGGACTCGTTGGTTCGATAAGGAATTTTTGTAAGAAACCCAAAACAGGAACCGAGTCACCGAGAGGAAATCCCACTACCGTACGACCCTGTCACAGTCACACAACGTGCCTGACACGGTGTCACTTTTCACCGCTTGTTTTACCTGTAAGATATTCTGAATCTCTCCAAGAACCGGATGGGTGGGGATGGGTAGCCTCTACCAGGATTCGGGAGGCGGCTGGAAAGAGTAGAAATCGGGCAAATAGAGAGATCGCATGCCAGGGAAGTTGGTCTGCTGGCGAGAACATTTTGCCGCTCCCGAATGTTGTCTCCAGCAGACCAACTCCCCTGGCATGTTATCTCTCTATCGGCCCGATTTCTACTCTTTCCAGCCGCCTCCCGAATCCTAGGTAGAGGCTATTAGACAACGTGCCTGACACGGTATCACTCTTCACTGTTTGTTTTACCTGTAAGATATTCTGAATAACTCCAAGAACCGGATGGGTGGGGAAGGGTTGAGGTCGCTGCCCTTTCAAGTAGCCAAAGATAACAGGAGTAGTTTACTTTTATTCCAACATTTCATGACTAGACATGGTGACAGCACAGTTATATTCTCCGCTTGCTCAACAGAATTTGTTACATTTGATGATATAGATAAATTTTATTTCATCCTAGAAGGTAATAACCTTACTGTGTACAAATAGGTAAATATATCAAAGAATGTTTAGACCTTAGAAAAAGTAGTATTAGTTGACTCATCTATTTTTTTGAACGTAGGTTAATTTCGTTGTACCCATGTTTATTTGTCTGTATATCTACATGCAGTCTTAGACCTTACGAAAGTCGCAGTACTTTTGTTGTGTCAATAGAAATACTTATTTTCATGCCGCCACCAACGCAGAGGACAAATACAGGAAAAGACAATACTCATTTTCACTTGTGAGGAAAGTCGTGTAAAGTGCCTTTCCCAAGGGCACAAGATCGGTGGCAGGGACCTCTTGGTTCCTAGTCGAGCACTCTGCCGCTACTCCACACGACACCATAGGAGTAGTTCTTTCCGTGTCCTTCTTTTTATCTTGTCGTAGTGTCCCTTCTCCTCTTATGGACAGTCGTGTGATAGATCAAGGTTGACCACAGGCCAGATGTTACAGAGAAACCAGTTCACAAGACTTATAAAATTGATAACGGACCTTTCTGTAATGGGAAACAGACTGTTGGGAGGGACAGTTAGTAATCAGGGGTGCCAGAGTATACAGTGGAATTTTGCGGAATACAGTGGAATTTTACGGAATATAATGGAATTTTACGGAATACAGTGCAATTTTACGGAATACAGTGAAATTTTACGGAATACAGTGAAATTTTACGGAATACAGTGCAATTTTACGGAATACAGTGAAATTTTACGGAATACAGTGCAATTTTACGGGATACAGTGCAATCGTATTAGTATACAGTGTAATTTTTTGGAATACAGTGCAATCGTTTAAGTATACAGTGCAATTTTACGGAATACAGTGCAGTCGTATTAGTATACAGCGCAATTTTACTAGTATACAGTGCAATTCTAGTAGTAAAATTGCACTGTAAAATAATACAATTGCAATTGCACTGTACTCCGTAAAATTGCACTGTATACCCGGGCACCCCTGTGCAATGGGAAACAGACTGTTGGGACGGAGGGACGGTTAGTAATAAAGCATTTGGACGACAGCCAAGATTCTGTTCGCGCCCTGACTCAGATATGCTGGACTCTAGCCACTAGCCCAGAGCTATGAGTCCAAAGGTAAACCTTCCTGTGTTTATAAACTAAAATGTAGTGTAACAGTGTGAGGAGGGGGGGGGGGTTATAGGCGCTACCAACTGACCCGACCGATGGGTCTACACCTTTTAGCCGAATCGTTAGAGCGTCGGCATGTCGAGTGGTGCCCGGGTTTGGCTGTGGGTTCGATCGAGTGGTGCCCGGGTTTGGCTGTGGGTTCGATCCCCGTCCCGGGACCAGGAGTGTCTTTCTGTTCCTACTCTTCTAATTTTTACAGTAATCCTACATGAACACAAACTACACTACAAATCTACACAATGAGAACTATAAAAAGATATCGATATTAAAAAAAGTAAAGGAAAAATAACACTGTATGATTTAAAAACTCATTCTCACACACAGATTCACAGACAAACGCACAGACAGGCTCATAGCCATTTCCTTTTCGTAGTCTTTTCTGGCAAAAGTAACTCAGAGTCCTTTTTTTCTATAATGTTCTAACGTAAACAATAGGTTGTAAAATTACACTTCTGGATAATCATTGGTTTGAATCAATTGGGAGGATCTAGCTATGTAGAAGTCCTGGCGGTGGAAAGAATATGTCAGTGTACTCTTGTTTTAAATGACTGGAGGTTGTTTACAGTGATCAGGCCGACCACGTTGTCTGGATAGTCTCCACCAGACTCTTTTGCAGGCTGAATAAATGGTAGAAATCGGCCTAAAAAGAATGTATACGTAGCTGGCCTACAAGCAAACTGGGCCCTCTATGGCCGGCCAACTCCCCTAGCCAGCTACATTGTTTTTAGGACAATTTCTACTATTCAGCCTGCAAAAGAGTCTTGTGGAGACTATTGTCTAGGAGATTGTTCCAGATGTGTACTGCAGTATGTATGAACGTTCTGCCAGTGGAGTGAGTTCTAGAGACTGGCACAGTGAGGGTTAGAGAAACCGCAAGTCCTAATGCCCACTTTCCTCTCTGTCTCGGTCCTACAGTAAGTAAGGCTACAACAAGTAAATTTCATGGATGACATCATCCACAGACTCCAAATGTGATGCGAGCGGGCGAAAAAAAGCCGGGCCGAAAAAAAACAAGGTTGCTATAAATTTTAAAATGTTGCCTGAATCATTGTACACATGGTTTTGTTTCAGTAGGAACATTACATATACACAGTCAACATCACATATCACTGCATCAAAGTAAGAAACAAAACATTAAATCAGAGACTTGTCTTGTCTCCTCTCTTCATAGTTATCTGCCATCCACCTTCCGGCATGGCAACAGATATCTTTGCCCATTTTTGCCATGTTGAC
Organism: Branchiostoma belcheri; assembly: GCF_001625305.1. NCBI lineage: Eukaryota > Metazoa > Chordata > Leptocardii > Amphioxiformes > Branchiostomatidae > Branchiostoma > Branchiostoma belcheri. The sequence goes on from NW_017803976.1 coordinate 2,465,019, forward strand.
CACTGTCAGAAGGCAACAGAATTTCTTGTTTTTTCCAAAATCGGGCGAAAATTAATGCGCGCGCTGATGTCATCCATAAAAATTACTTGCTGTGGCCTAATCTGAAAGTCAGGACCCCTACAGGTAAAGAGATTGGGAACTGTCAGATGGGAGAAACCTTTGTCATGTGTACATTTATCCCTGCATGCTTTCTATGGGAAGGGTTAGAACTGGACATTTTCGGAAGTCTTTGGACGATAAAACTCCTTGAACTGTCAACCCCTGTCTGTGACAAATTATACCCGCCAGATTCTACCTAGGGTCTTGTCAAGATTGGAGGAGACTTAACTAGACTTTCGAGATGTTAGACTGTTATTAAAAACGCTCAAGTCCTTTCTGGAGACGCTAAGTCTAATGCGAGAGCGCGAAAAGAACAAGAACTTCGAAGAAGGGCCGCCCGAAAAAAGCAAGATGCTTAGATTTGAAATATACTAAGGGACGACAAATGTTAACGTTAGGACATAAATTGAATGAGAGAACACAGTGTAACAACCAACAAGTTTGCCATTCGTCGTGAAATAAAATAGAAATAAATCAGAAAATAGAAATACATCAGTGGAACAGCAGTTGTCCTGTCCTGTTTCTTTCCGTTCATCACGTTACCTATAGCCTTATCCCACTGTCGTGACTCTTTGTTCATAGTTACAAGAAGCGGAATTTCTCGTGTTTTTTTTTCAAAATCAATGCCCGGGTGAACGTCATCCATAAAAATTTCTTGGTGTTGCCTTACAAATCTGCACACTACTGTCGCCTGATGCATGAATCCCGGATAGGAAATGAGTGTTGATCTTTAGTAATGCATGGGTCGCCTGACATTTACACTGACACGTCTGAACGGTTACAAGAAACAACAAACTGCAACACAGGCCCTCTGCTGGTTTGGTACGTTACTTCAGATATATTTCTTGTGTTAAGTGGTAACAAGAAGTGTTCCTAAGGAGACTGCTTTGGAGATTGTATTTCAAGTATCTAAAATTTTTTTCTAATTTTTCTTTCAGTTCCTTAGCCACTCTTTTGATGAATTTACACCTTATACAAGCAAATGACAAAGACAGTTGACAGTCTTAAAATTGTTGAATTTTTTCAGATCTTTGTCGTCCTAAAAAGCCTGATTGCGAGGTTACTAAAGTGACCTTTAACGACCTTTCTATTCCTTGTATTCTTCTAGTACTTTTGCATATCGGAGAGGCAAACCGCGGAAACTACAGACAATGGTCTCTGAGCGGACGGAATGTGCTATTTGACAAGATGGCACCGGCAAATGTTTGCTGTGGCTCAGACAAATTAGAGTGGAACAAATTTGTCTTCATGATTACTTCGAGTCGGGACAGAAGAGGGCCACTCGTCAAAAGAGAATGTCTTCAGGGGTTCCAAGAGTATACAGTGCAATTTTAGGGAATTCAGTGCAATTTTAGGGAATTCAGTGCAATGTTACGGAATACAGTACGTATTAGTATACAGTGCAATTTTACGGAATACAGTGCAATTTTACTAGTATACAGTGCAATTTTACTAGTATACAGTGTACTTTTACTGGCAAAATTGCACTGTATACTGATACTATTGCACTGTATTCCGTAAAATTGTACTGCATACTAATACTATTGCACGATATTCCGTAAAATTGCACTGTATACTAATACGGTTGTACTGTATTCCGTAAAATTGCACTGTATACTCTGGCACCCCTGGTGTTAATTTTTTTTGAGGTGTGCCACGTGAAATTCTTTATCCACGGTTTGACATTTTAGGACAAAAAATTCTGTTTGCCTTCCAAATTAGCCTCTACCAGGCTTCGGAAGGCGACTGGATAGAGTAAAAATCGACGAAATAGAGAGATAACATGCCAGGGGAGTTGGTCTGCTGGAGAGAACTGCAGTTTGCGGCAAAATGTTCTCTCTAGCGGACCAACTACCTTGGCATGTTGTCTCTTTATTTGACCGATTTCTACTATTTCCAGCCGCCTGCCGATGCCTGGTAGAGGCTATTTTTAAGTAGAAAAGTAAAGCCACACCACCCAATGGTGTGTACTAGAACAGTGAAGTTGTCAAACAAAAGGACCGATCTCTATTATCAACACGGCTGAGATTACAGTGTGTGTGTGTGTGGTGGGGGGGGTCCAACTCCCTACTCTCCAAGCAAAGGTTTGTGGGGAAGATTGTTACAATCTTTTCCCCACCAACCTCTGCTTGGAGAGTACAACCTGGAAACACTGTTGTGAGAAACAGAGTACACCACGAATGTGCTGTGATATCAAGTACTGTGCGAAAACGCTTAAATAGGATAATTGATAGCGTTGTGGTGACCGAGCGAACTCTAACAAGGATATGCAACAAAAACCTTTGCCAAGATAATCCTTCATTCCCCTTATACGGAGGCCGCGCGCCAAGACCGGGGTTGCCTCCATAGTATGCCAAAAACTGGGGGTTTTGGGGGGTCTTCAGAGTCTTCGGGAGCTTTTATGTGCTATTTTCTGATTGCATATAGACAACATATCCGGCCTCGTTGAATTACCGCGTTCTTAGAACTGGGCTGATCAGACAACGGCCGAAAAGACCACCAAACCCCAGTTTTATAAGCCTGCTACGGAGGCTAAGACCGAGGCATGGTCAGAGGCGTGGGCAGGAGTTTGTGAGAGGATTATAACTGTGTTGGCAGCAAGTGAAAACGGATTTCTCTTTTCTGTACGTCAGTCATGTTGGAAAGGTATGGGTTAGGCGTTAGGGGCTCCAAGGGAAAGGTACTGTCACACACACAGAGCCGAATATGGTCTCCCGAACACTGCAGAACTCTCCCCAACCATGACTAGGGGTAGGTCGGGAGTAGGTCGGGAGTAGGTCGGGAGTGGGTCGGGAGTGGGTCGGGAGTAGGTCGGGAGTAGGTCGGGAGTAGGTCGGGAGTAGGTCGGGAGTAGGTCGGCTAGTGTTCGGCCAGGTCGGCTAGAGTTCGGCTATTTAAAAATGTTTAAAACGTTCAGATGTGGACAGGAGGTCCGGCTATGGTTGGGTGGTGTTATATAGAATAGATGGGGGCGTGGTTGGAAGACAAATTTGACTAAAATTTCACTCAAATTCGAGTTGATTCGTATCAAAAGGTAGTCGTGGCCTAAATCTGGCCAGTCTGCTTTTGAATTTCAGCCAAACTTAGTCGGCTGGTGTTCGGGGGAAGATTATGAATATATATAACGAATGCTATCAACGACATATGACACGTCGAATGACAGAATTAAGGGGCAAAAATATACTTATTTTTTAGAGGAAATTTCTCTTACAGAAGGACACATAATTTTGTCAAGTTCCCCACTGCAGAATTTTAGTACCAGGAGGATACGAACACAGACAACTCACATCACACTGAACTTTTCGTTTATTTATACAAACAGTCAAGGCCAAGTTTAATTGGATTCCAAGACGCAGAAGGACGTTCGTGTGTTTCCTTCAGAAATGTGATAACTAGTTATACCGCAGTACTAGTACCACCCGGCCCGTGTATAAAGAACATGTACACATTAGACCAATTAAAATCTATAGATGGAATCCGAAGTGTAAGCAGAACTAGCATGTGTCAGATGGGGTGGGGGATGGCCATGATAGGGACAAACCGGCCAGCCTGCAAGTTTGAATTCTCTGCATCTGTGATGTCTGAATGGCCAGTGGTTGGCGTGTGGAATTTAGTCCGTGTGATATATAATCCACATAGAAAAAGGCAGACACAACCGCATTCCTCTAGAGCAAATGATTTGCCAATTTTGCGATTTAAATAAGATTGAGGATGAGTATCATTTAATTTCGTAGTCGATTGTACGTTATATAGTGATGAGAGAGATTTCCTATATTCTTATATAATAGATACGTTCCCTAGCTTTGGACATTTAAATGAAGCAGAAAAATTCATATTTCTTATGAAACTTGACAAACCATGTATCACTAGGTCTATATGCTCCTACATCTATAACTGCGTCAAGAAGCGAGAAGAAGTCGAACAATGTAAATAGTGCGCATTAGTATGTATAGTTTAAGTATCATTGCTGTATCCTTTTTCCTTGTCTATTCATGACCTGTACTTAGCTTGTTAGAGCACAAACGTACAATAAAGGTCTCATTCATTCATTCATTCATTCATTCATTCATTCATTCATTCATTCATTCATTCATTCATTCATTCATTCATTCATTCATTCATTCATTCATTCATTCATTCATTCATTCATTCATTCATTCATTATAAGAATTCTCGATTTCCATACGTCTCAGACCTGAAGCCCCCATCACATGCACACAATTTGTAGCTTTCGTAGGACCATCGTGATTGTGTTCAGCTGTCTTATATATGATGGAAAAGATTGCCGTACGCGTAGATTCTTGCTGAGGGTGGGTTCTATCGTATCACAGTCTTTGCTAAAAAAACAAGAGTCCGGAAGTTCTGCTGCATTACCAAGGTCATCCACCAGGAGACCCATACTTGACCTTGACCTTTGTCTTTCCAAGACTTACCATCATACCAAATATCATCACAATCCATAAAGGCGTTCTGAAGTTATGCTGACGACAAAGTTGCGGAAACACACACAGACACACACACAGACACACACAGACAGACAGACATACAGACAGACACGCCAAAAACAATACCTCCATTTTTCATGGAGGTAAAAAAACCTGCGTTAAAAAAAATCCTAGTACGAAATGTGACGTGTCACAGCAAGACCAGCCCTATCGTATTTCACCATCCATTTCTACATGTGCCAACTATGACCTTACGGTGGTCTACTGTGGTCCTGTGACGGCTTTGTTAGTGATTTCCGATCGTGTTCCGGGGCGAATTTGTCACTTCAAAGCGGCCCGCCATGATAAATTGGTGGCACCGTGTCAGGGCGATTGACGCAGAGAAGCGACCCCTGGCGACACCTGGTAGGTTCAACACGTAGACCGCATGCGCTGGTAAACCGTCCTGGCAGGTTCAGTAAGGCCATGTTGATTTGATTATATGGATGACATCCACGCGCGCATGAATTTTCGGCCGTTTCCAAAAAAAAAAGTTTTCAACCATACTGTAAATCGTACAAAACAGTTGCAAAATGAGCAAAAATATACCATAAGTTACAAAAAAAATTACTAAAAACTATACCAATGTCGTAGAATGCCAAAATCAAACGAAAAAAGACGAAATTGTAAAGAAATGAACTTGAAGACTAGATTATTCGCCAAACCATATTCTGTGCCATTTGCTCAACCCTCATGACCACGTAGATTTCATAATGAAAAGAACTTTTTTTTTGCAAAACTTTTTTTTATTCGCACGCGCGCATCAGTTTTGGGGCTCCCGGAGGATGTCATCCATATAATCAAATCAACATGGCCTAAGCGGGGGCGGCTGAAGAAACGCTCAGCGCGGAGCCCTGTTGTTTTTGGCAGGCGTCTCCCTGGCATTTCTCCGGTTTGCTCTAATCGCCTACTCTTGGTTCAAGTCCTGGGAGATATACGGCACGTCAGGAAAGGCAAACCGTGCTATTGATACATGTGTGGGCCGAGGGGCATTAGGCTGGTAATGTGAGGGGAGGACGGTGAAGGTTAGGCCACACCAAGTAAATTTTATGGATGACGTCCGCGCGCGCATTGATTTTGGCCTGTTCCTAGAAAAAAAACCCAAGAAATTCCGCTTCCTGTAACTATGACCAAAGAGTCACGACAGTGCCGCACGTAACGTGAAATGGGTAAAGAGCACATGCTTTGTTTCTGCAGGCCTGCAAAAAATGTGATGAAAGAAACAGGACAGGACGATGACTGCTGTTCCACCTGATTCATTGCTTTTTTGATGATGAATAACTTCTTGCTTGTTACACTGCGTCACCTCATTCAATTTGTGTCCTAACATTTGTCGTCTCTTAGTTTATTTCTAATCTAGGCATCTTGTTTTTTAGGGCCCTTCTTGTTTTTTTTGCCCTCTCGCATTAGATTTAGGGTCTCCAAAGGACGTCATCCATAAAATTTACTTGGTGTGGCCTTACGAAGAAGGGTGGCTGTAGACAGGAAGACAACTTACTTCTCAAGAAAGTGGAAAATTCAAATAAAGATGACACTAGCAATCAAAGGCAGGGCAATTACTCTAATTACTCTTATTACGTGGTCAATAAATACGTTTTTATTCAATGCAACACAAATTTCGCTAGTATGACTGAGAGTAGGAGTAAAAACTACAAGACTAGACTGCAATCTTTCCATGCTTTTTAGCTATACGATGACACAGAAATCTTTTATTTTCTTTGTGGAGGAAAAATATGCTGACAAATGTATATTACGCCGTTGTGAAATATTGATATTGAAAAGAAATTTAATATCTTCATAATATGGTAAAATATTGTATTGAAATCGACGGAATTTAACAATAATCATTGTATGACTTTATGCAGCAAGTTTAAACTGTAATTTCCAACACAAGAAATTGGACTCCCGAACCCAAATTTTCGACTCTACAACTCCAGTCTTTGTGTTGGAAATTACAGTCTAAACTTGCTGCATACAGTCATACGATGATTATTGCAAAATAATGACTTCTACCAACACAGATGAACTTTCAAGATAACATTGTATAACTTTCCTTCTTTTTATTTTTAGATCCAGACATTTCGGAAGTTCATTCAACCGAAGAGTTGCCCATCCGCAGACTGTATGATGGTTTGGCACACAAACTGCGTGGTAGGCGTCCTATGAACCACAGAACTTGGCACAGGAAGACCACATCGAGAACGAACATCCCCGGGGACTTCAGTTTCCAAGGAACGACAAAAAGTTGGCAAAAACACGAAGAATCTCGCATCTGGAATAATAACAGCGACGATATTCTGTTTCAAGTCAAGTCCGCAGAGGACAGCCTGTTTTCGACAGATGTGGGGCCCGCGAGCGACAGCGCATGCGCGATCCCTGACCTGAAGGCCCCGGATGACCTGTGCTGGAGGAACGTGACGTGGAGATGTAACATGAGCTCCACATTCTCTAAACTCATCAACAGGTGGGATGATATATCTATGGTACTCTTAGGCCGTGTCTATACGGAATCACCCAAGGCGGTTTACATGTGGTTTACCCCGAAGCCGGTTTCAAGTGGCTCCATGTGAACGCCCCGAAATCACATTGAAAGCGCCTCGATCCCAAGCCACTTCTAGAGGTGGTTTCGAATCGGTTTCCCCGCATCGCGATTTGCGTCTGAACGCAATGTGATTTCAATGTGACTTCGCCTGGTCATGGATTACGGGGTGATATTTCTTTATTTATATGCAATACCAACTTTTACGTGGCAGCAACTTAAAGAGCAGTAATGGTCAAATAATGTGTCCGTTCTAGGGCGAGCTTCACCGCCTCTGGCGGGACCACGTCGGCATTCGGCCGAGATACGCTGGGAGGGGGGCATCAGCATCAGGTCGTTGACCTCTGACATTAATAACACGCCACCTTGCGTGTTATCATCAAACAGCAATAAATGTAGCTCAAGCGTATTGTGATCGGACACGGTTTCACAGGTGTGTGTGGCACGTGGACCAGATGTGAGGAATGTGAGTTACCCGAATCGCGGTTTGGGTGATTCCGTATAGACACGGCCTTAGACGATTTCAAACTACCCTTCTCTTCTCTTGAGTGGGGGTTTAGGTATTTAGCGCTAAGACCATGTTGATTTGATTATATGGATGACATCCGCGCGCGCATGAATTTTCGTCCGTTAAAAAGTTTTCGACCATACTGTAAATCGTACAAAATGAGCGAATATATGTCGTATGTTGCAAAAAGAATGTATTGGATACTTATGTCATAGGACGCCGAAACGCAGGAAAAGAGGAAAAGAAAATGAAGAGTCTATCATTATTCGCCATACCATTCTCTATGTGTTAAGTCATTTGTTTAACCTTTATACCCACGTAGATTTAATAATGAAGGCAACTTTTTTTTTATACGCACGCTTGCATCAGTTTTGGGGTTCCTAGAGGATGTCATTCATATAATCAAATCAACATGGCCTTACAGTAAACAAAAATCCTTTGTAATTGTATTTTTTATTCAGAAAAACAACAATAATGAATAAAAATTAAAGGACACACACAAAGTGACTGTGACCTTAAGTTAAGCAAAACTTCTATTCTCGCAGCCACTTATACAATGAAACATAAAGGTATTTTTCAAGACGTTTGAAAAAGTGTAGATTCAAAAGAGATCTAGTTGAAGCGTGAGTCAAAATCTCCCATCCTAGAAGAAAAGATAGCAAAACAGGACACATATTGCTAAAAGTGTATTTCACGTGATTTTTTTATATCTAATTATTTATGCAGAATAAAAAAAAACTAATGGCACAAACCTTTTCCTTTCATATTTTTTTTTTCACAGGACAATCCACGTGAACTGTCCGGGAACTTTCCGAGTTAACTTTCTGGAGAGACGAGAGCACGAGGCCCCCCTCCCCAGCGGGCAGTACGTGGAGTATCCCCAGTGGAAGTACTACGAAGGGCCCACTTCCGTGACCATGGAAACAAGCTATGCAGATGTCGTCTGCAAGGATGAAAAGTACGAAGAAAGAACCTCTTGTCATTCCTTTTCTTTGTCGCTTAAAGGCCTCCAGTACAGTTTTTAGGGCTTGAAAGCCATTTATCTACATACTGAGTTGAAATAACTCTATCCCAATGTATATATTGACCCTCATGGAGCAAAATTTACCAAAATCCCGACGGAAAATGGTTACTTGAAGGACCCTGGGCTGATTTTCAGGGTATAAACCCACCCAGCAAATAAAAGACTCATCTTGGGGCTTGCCTCTTTAGTTTTAAAAGCCAAAAGTATGAAATACTGACTCAAATGTGCTAATGTAAAGCAGTATGTGTCAATACCTCAAAGATTGCCTTCTACTGAATATTTCCAGTTTTGCTGCCCTGAAATCGCATCGGATGCAGCTACTAGCTGCTTGAAAATGCATCATGCTTCGCGTCAGTTGAACATGGCAACTCTATTTTTCTAGTAAAATGTTGAACTTTATTCCAACACAAGGGTTACACAGAGATAAACTTTTCTACGAAAACTTACGACCACTGTCGCCTTCATCAGGATAATTAATGACCGGTCGACCAATCACTTCCGAACGTAATCTCGCGAGAGTTACGGTTACAGACACATGAGACTTTGCGGGTACGTGACGTCAGCAATTCATCAAATGTGCCAGGGAGTTTATATCGTCCACCGTCTCTGTTAAGTGATGGCTGGAGTGCCTTTATATAAATGGACTTCTCAATGCCCCTTAAAACGAGAACTCCAAGAACTCCAAGAACTCTCTAGTAGAGTGGAACTCGCTGTCACCAAGCACAGTTGGGGCATCATCACTAGAAAGCTTTAAACAACTTCTGCAATTAAATGTGCAAAAATTGAGTGTAACAAGTCGTTCGGTGGGATATAGCTAGCTGCCGCCGTGCCGCGTGCCTGCAAAGCTGGTGTGTTACGTCGAAGGGCGGTTATACCAGCTATATATATCGATAGAGATACAGATATTTGTGTAATCCTCGTGTTGGAATAATGTTCAACATTTTACTTATAATGGTTACTACCAACACCATTGAACTTTCATGCTTACTTTTTTTCTTTTATTCCAGCGGAAAAGACCAACACAACTACCACACACAGTTCCTACAGGATGACGACATAAACGAGTCTCAGAGACAGAAGTTTCTGGAGACGAAGACGAAGGAACCGTCATGGAAGCCACTGTCTGTGCTGTCCATTAGCCTAGACTCCGTGTCACGTGCTCACTTCCACCGGCCGTGCGGGCTCCCAAAAACATCCGCCTTCCTCAGGAAACTTTACTATGGTGCAACCGAAGGTATGATTTTGACTTTGACAACATTTTTGATTAGGCCAAAGCAAGAATTTTTTATGGATGACATCAGCGCGCCTGACTTTAGGAAAAAAAACAACAAGAAATTTTGTTGCCCTCTGACAGTGGTCAACATGCCAAAAATATGTCTGTTACCATGCTGGAAGGTGAATGGCAGATAACTATGAAGAGAGGAGACAAGAAAAGGCTCTGATTTAATATTTTGTTTCTTACTTTGATGCAGTGATATGTGATGCTGGCTGTGTATATGTGATGCTCCTACTGAATCAAAACCATTTGTACAATGAATGAGTCAAAATTTTATTTAAATGTAGAAACCTTGTTTTTGTCGGCCCGCTCGTATTAGATTTGGAGTCTGTGGAGGATGTCATCCATAACATTTACTTGCATGCTGTGGCCTTATTAAAATTATATTAATGTCATTTTAAAAGTTATAATTCAAGTTGAGCAACTGTAGAAACTGTGCATCTATGGCAGTTTGCAGACATTTTTGATGTAACGTTACTTCCCACCCTTGCTTGTTTTCACTGTTTTGTTGTTCTACATCTATAGATCAAAATGGCGGATCACTCTCCCATCATGCATTTCTCTTCAACCGCCTGAACGCCATTTCCGGTTCGACAGTGATGAACCTGACCCCGCTGTACGCAGGTCAGCTGTACGACGAGGTGGACGAGGAGAAGGTCAGGAACAGAGTGTAAGAATATAATAATTGAAAGTTTATTGCAAATTCATGCCCGGGGGCTAATTGCAAGAACATGATAACAACAGTAAACAGTAGAATGATAATAAGTGATGCTAATGCTACTTTATATATACATTTGTAGTTATTGTTGGGTTTGATTTCTTTTCCGTGTGCAGTGGAGTATGAAATGATCGACATTTTGCGAGATATATGAATTGGGAGGTGTTAATAGAAATGCAGTTTTTTGTAGGCTGGGAAGGTGAATAAAGCTGGGGAACATTTTGGTGACCACTTCAAATAACTGATCTCTTTCGGTGCTATAATGAGGGCAGTGACAAATAAAGTGCATTTCATCCTCCACTGCGTTTCCTGTACAATATTTACATATTCTGTCGTTAACAGGCAATTGTTTGTATCTACCCTTTTCCATTTCTAATGCATGTGCACTAACTCTAAGCTTACATATGGCTCATCTAACATCGAAGTCTTTGATGTGAATTCCTTCTAGGGTAGCCAAATATATGCGGATCCCGCATTATGATCACACATCAATTTTTCATGGTTATCAGCATCCAATGTAGTTTTTAGGGCTTAGATTTTTTAAAGTCAATATTCTAGTCACTTACTAAATATCTACAAGTTGAAACAATAATGTCCCAATATATATCGACATTGATTGGGCAAAAATTCTGACGAACGGTTACTGGCATGGAAGAACCTAGGATGCCACCCAGAAAATAAAGGAATAATCTTGGGGCTTGTTTCCGAAGTTTTAAATGAATAGATTTTAAGTATGAAATACTGATTCAAATGTGCCGATGTGGGACACTATGTGTCAATATCATACAGATTATCTTATTCAGAATATTTATGGGTTCACCACACCACGAAGTGGTGTGGTGAAACCATATTGCTTTTTCTGATGTTTCTTCTCCTTCTCCTTCTTCTCCTGCCATTTTTTAAA
>NW_017803976.1:2476590-2478869 GCF_001625305.1 Branchiostoma belcheri
AGAACTTCGCTGAATTGTCTATGAATGCTTATGCTAGTCTCCCTTTCTGTCCAGCCCCGGTGCTAACAGTGACCAGCAGGTGGCCTCGAAGACGACACCAGCCACAGCCGCCGGGACCCGCCGCGGGCCGGATATCCCCCAGCGACCTGCAGATCGAGGAGGCCGGCGCCGAGCCACCCATGGACACCAACGGGAACGGGCCGCACCTCGGGCACGAGAACCAGGGGGCCGAGGCTCCTTCCCAGGGCAGCGAGGGCGGGCCGGAGAAGAGCGGCGAGGCGAGACACAGCCAGAGTGACATCATGGAGATAGACCTGGACACGGGAGCCTCTTTCCCCCTCATCACACCTAGTATGGACATTGTTATAATTATGGGTTCACCACACCACGAAGTGGTGTGGTGAAACCATATTGCTTTTTCTGATGTTTCTTCTCCTTCTCCTTCTTCTTCTTCTTCTTCTCCTGCCATTTTTTAAATGGATTCAGCTTCTTCATTTTAGGGCCCAAGGTCCTGAAACTTGGTATGGAGGTACAGTGGGCAAATACCCCTAGGCGTTTTTTAAATTATTGTGATACAGGCTTTTAGAATGGTTTTATTTGAGTTTTTTGGCTGTGTTATAGCAAATGTATTACTGTCTTAGTGTGCCTTGTTTACCACGTTTGGACATGAGTCATCACAATGGAATGCAGGGCATCAACCAATAGGCATGCAGCTTTCCTCTATACTTCTTGCTGATTGGCTGTTGGGATTTAACTTGATTAACACCTGCACAGAAGCATTTCCATACTGACAGTATGTCTGTATTCAAGTGTTTTGGTAGGTATTTCAAGCTTTCCTGCTCCAGCATTGGAATGCCGGGCATGGACGTTTTTTTTTTATTTTGAAAATCAACAGTTTGCATTATGCAATTAAAAATCCTAACCAATAAAGTAGGGAATAGCTATCCAACTGTTGTTTTAGTTGTATTTTACTTCATATTATAGTTATATCAATGTAAATCATTGTTTTCCCTTGTGTTCCTCATTCTTTCCCTGCCATGTCGTAAAATGTGGTGAACCCATCGCTGTATTTGCTCCAAAGCAAATATTGGCCTTTCTAGTTCCAGTTTTGTTACCCTGAAATTGCACTGGATGCCTTTAAGATGCACCATCATGATACAAAAATGTAAATGCAAAGAAAGGGTCTTTTATTTCAGACTTATTTCAAGCATACAGAAGTGCAATGTCGAGTTTGTCGTTCAAACAATGTGCCAATCAAATCGTTTATCGTAATTAGGTTTGCCAAGACGGTGAATGAGTGGATCTGGGAGTACGCCGGGAAGCGTGGTTACGTCACCAGCTATGGCGTCGACAATGGCGGCGGTCTGATGGGAACGAGAACACCATGTATGGTACGTTCCCAGGTTCAATAAAGGGTTAATGCCCCGCCCCGAGGTGTATATGGTGTGATCCCTGGTCAGGTGTGATAACTACCGAATAAACCACCAAGTGAGCGTAGCGAAGAGATTTAATGACCTCTGGTTGTTATGGTGTCATAACCAATCGCAAATGGGGATCTTTAATTGGTCAACGCTATCTGGCTATATAATAATATGCAATACAAACTCCGGTTTCTCATATGTAACGGGTAAAGAATAAAAATAATTTGTGCTATTCTTGATAACGTAAACCGGTCCCGAAGCCCAAAAGTTTCTTTAATCAGGGCTCTTATTTCAATTTTCTTTATCATCGATTTATGTCTCCACAGGACTGCCACTACAGACCTCCGGTTTTACCACACCAAGAGCACGGCTGGATCAAACGGGAAAATGAGGAGGTAAGTACAGCCTCTAACTTTAATGGTTGCATCGCATGTATTATATGATAAAACTAGAAAGGCCAATATTTGCTTTGGAGCAAATACAGCGATGGGTTCACCACATTTTACGACATGGCAGGGAAAGAATGGGAAACACAAGGGAAAACAATGATTTACATTGATATAACTATAATATGAAGTAAAATACAACTAAAACAACAGTTGGATAGCTATTCCCTACTTTATTGGTTAGGATTTTTAATTGCATAATGCAAACTGTTGATTTTCAAAATAAAAAAAAAACGTACCATGCCCGGCCATTCCACTGCTGGAGCAGGAAAGACTTGAAATACCTACCAAACACTTGAATAACAGACATACTGTCAGTATGGAAATGCTTCTGTGCAGGTGTTAATCAAGTTAAATCCCAACAGCCAATCAGCAAGAAGTAATAGAGGAAAGACTGCATGCCTATTGGTTG
>NW_017803976.1:2478889-2481394 GCF_001625305.1 Branchiostoma belcheri
TAATCATTGATTATGTAAGTTCATCTCTGTTGCAGTGTTGGAATAAGTTCAACATTTTACTACAATAATTATTGATATTCACAATGTATGTATTAGAATATCCAATGTATATAGGTTTAACGAAGAAGGCTTTTGTAGCCTCATGAAAAGCCTAACTGTAACTAGAAAGGCCAATATTTGCTTTGGAGCAAATACAGCGATGGGTTCACCACATTTTACGACATGGCAGGGAAAGAATGGGAAACACAAGGGAAAACAATGATTTACATTGATATAACTATAATATGAAGTAAAATACAACTAAAACAACAGTTGGATAGCTATTCCCTACTTTATTGGTTAGGATTTTTAATTGCATAATGCAAACTGTTGATTTTCAAATAAAAAAAACGTCCATGCCCGGCATTCCACTGCTGGAGCAGGAAAGCTTGAAATACCTACCAAAACACTTGAATACAGACATACTGTCAGTATGGAAATGCTTCTGTGCAGGTGTTAATCAAGTTAAATCCCAACAGCCAATCAGCAAGAAGTATAGAGGAAAGCTAGCATGCCTATTGGTTGATGCCCTGCATTCCATTGTGATGACTCATGTCCAAACGTGGTAAACAAGGCACCCTAACACAGTAATACATTTGCTATAACACAGCCAAAAAACTCAAATAAAACCATTCTAAAAGCCTGTATCACAATAATTTAAAAAACGCCTAGGGGTATTTGCCCACTGTACCTCCATACCAAATTTCAGGACCTTGGGCCCTAAAATGAAGAAGCTGAATCCATTTAAAAAATGGCAGGAGGAGAAGGAGGAGGAGGAGAAGAAGAAGAAGAAACATCAGAAAAAGCAATATGGTTTCACCACACCACTTCGTGGTGTGGTGAACCCATAATTATTTCAACATATTTTCCTCACCCACCACACCTTTCAAAAAGAGTAGGGGCATGCCCCAGTGTGTGATGGTCCAAATACTACTATCTGATGATTCCCTACGGACTCCAGGAAGAATAATGCGAAATTCACACTAATGGAGATCCTAAACAAACAAACAAACCAACCAAAATAATCTTAAATTTTTCACAAACAGATAGTTATGCGAGTAAAAATTGACAAATGTCCCTTTTTACATGCACATCAATCGTTTTTAAAAATGCTGTATGAATGTACCCTAATTGTTGGAAACGTTACTAAAAAAACTACAAAGCTCATGTTATTGCTAGTCTACATTGCCATCTAAAATTACGAGCGTATTTCAAGAACTATGACTATGTTGAACTATGTTGTTTAATGTTATATATATATTATGCAGCAAGATTAAACTGTAATTTCCAACACAAGAAATAGGACTCAAATTTTCGACTGTACAACTCCAGTTTTTGTCAAGGAATGAACAATCCACCGCTTCCGTGACGTCACGCAGATAACACACGTGACTCCGTGAGCAGTGGATCATAGGTTGCAGAAAGTCTGTGGCGCCCCCCCGTCTCTGTTGAGGGATGGTTGTAATGCCCTGATGGAGATGGCCTCTTTAATCCCTCGTGCAAAGAAATCCGTTATGTTTGTTAATGCTTGTATTGTTATATTATATTCTTGTATCTGATAGGTGAGTCCAAACGTTCTGTCGGGGTTTTGACAAACGCTGTATATATTCTTCTATCTGATAGGTCAGCCCAAACGTTCTGTCGGGGTTTTGACAAACGCTGTATACATTCTACTATCTGATAGGTCAGCCCAAACGTTCTTTTGGGGTTTTGACAAACGCTGTATATATCCTTCTATCTGATAGGTCAGCCCAAACGTTCTGTCCGGGTTTTGACAAACGCTGTATATATTCTTCTATCTGATAGGTCAGCCCAAACGTTCTGTCGGGGTTTTGACAAACGCTGTATATATTCTTCTATCTGATAGGTCAGCCCAAACGTTCTGTCGGGGTTTTGACAAACGCTGTATATATTCTTCTATCTGATAGGTCAGCCCAAACGTTCTGTCGGGGTTTTGCGAGGGAAACCACATGTTACACGAGTACATCATGAACTACACACGTGACTTCCTGCGCATGCCCCATCCGGCCAAGTGGGCGGCGTTCGATCTGAACGCTCACCACGGCTACTCCGCCGAGTCTGTCAATCAACTGGACGACCGCATGGTGGCGCTTCTACATGGTGCCCTTAGTGAGGACCCCAACCTCGTAGTGGTAGGTTTTTACGCCAAGAAATGTTCAAATGTATACTTTTGTTTACCTCAACATACCCATTATAGCGTGTGTAATATGAACTTCCTTTTTCGATGAGCTGAAATTCAACTGTTAATAAGATTCTGTATTCCTGTTAGCCCCTACCAGGCTTCGGGAGGCGGCTGGAAAGAGTAGAAATCGGCCAAATAGACAGCTAGCATGCCAAGGGAGTTGGCCTGCTGGAGAGAACGGTTTAGATGCTATATTTCTATTTGGCCGATTTCTACTCTTTCCAGCCGCCTCCCGAAGCCTTGTAGAGGATATATTCCTGTTA
>NW_017803976.1:2481414-2517282 GCF_001625305.1 Branchiostoma belcheri
TCGAATTTGTGACTAGAGGTACTGCAGCGGTGCTCTTTGACAACAGGGGCTAAATTTTAGTATGTACTCATTTGCATATTCGTGATCTCCCAAATCAGACCGCGACCAGTGCTTTCGTTAGTCATTTTTTCTTCTAGGGCAAACAAATAGAAATGTTAGGAGGAAAAATCGAAAGGTTGTATAGCTGACTGTTTTACTTTTACAAAAAAAGAATTCCTCTAATGTTTCAGTTCTTGTTTGGTGACCACGGGAAGTCCTACCATCGCTTCGCCTCACACCTGGGCGGGCACTACGAGACCCTCCTGCCCTTCCTGTCAATCATCCTACCAACATGGCTGCTCAGAGACAGGCCCGCCATCTTGAAAAATCTCGCCGCCAACCAGAGAAAATACATTGTGAGGAAAACGCACTTTTTTCTTCTAACGTATTTCTTGTACTGTGTCTTGGCTCTGAGTTAAGGGTTAATGACCCGCCCCGAGGTGAATATGGTGTCATGAAGCCTTGCCAGTTGTTGTAACTACCGAATACAATCACCGAGTGAGCGCAGCGAACGAGGTGCAGTGAACGAGGTGCTTTCTGGCTATATGATAATTTTTGTTAACGCTTGGCTAGTGCAGCGCTTCATTCACCCGCAAGGGCAAAAAAGGGCGCTGTATACTATATATCGTGATAAAGATTTCTGTTATTTCAGGTTCATCTGGATCTACACAAGACTATGAAGTCCCTACTCCACTACCCGCGGCTGGACAGTACAGAGGGACACACGGCAGATACTGCTATCAACTTATTAACAGAGACTGTGCCAAAGTACGGATTTTCCTTTACTCTCGTGTTACTCCGAAAATCAAGCCTCGTTGGCACCATACGTTCGTTATCCATATCCTTTTTTACTTTCATGTTATGCTGTTTTAAACTTCTGTAATATGTTATTGACACGAATATCAATAATCATAATTGATTTTTCTTGGCGACATGGTGAAAATGACATACTAGTAGTTTTGCTCTCACATTAATGCATGAGGTCTGAATTTACCACGCCACAACTAGCAGAAGTACGTGTATAACCCTAATTGGGTCATTGATTGATTATTACTTGTCCAATCAAAGATCGTAAATAAAAAGTGATTGACATTCGTAATCTTATCACAGAAACCGGACGTGTGAGGAAGCAGGGCTGCCTGCATGGACTTGCGCATGCGGTCTGATGAAGGTACGAGTCTTGTTTCTATGTACGGGAGATAATTTGTGGATTTCGTTGTTCTTGACTATCTATTATTGCAGTTCGTTTCCACAGAAATGAAGCTCTGTATCCACTATTCTTCTAGTTTCTATAGGCGACACAAGGAAGACAGCACGAAAACCGATATTTAAGCAAACTTTCCGCAATATGTAAAGAATTATTAAAGGTGGCAAAATATAGACTTTACGACTTCGTAAAGGCCGCTGAAAGGCAAATTCCGCCTTTCCGTCACCTTTCAGTGTGCTTAAATACGAAGTCTTTACGCTTACCTTTACAAATCCGTAAATCGAAGATCTAAGCATGGAAAAATACACAAAATTTTTAATACAAATTCTTTGTTCAGAATAGATGCTCAATACTCAACAACAATACTGAGCACGAGAAACGTATAATATACCTGACTGTGTCTCTATTTTATTTATTTCAAATGCAACCTAGTGTCTATAACTTTGACATGTTTGTTTCAACGTTCTATAGCAATTAGAAGAAACAGAGTGGTCAGCAAGACATACAGAAATGGCCAAGTTCTCCCTACATTATCTTAACAACATGCACAGACCAGTAAGTATAGCTACTATATCACCAGTAGATGTATCGCCCTATATAATATTATGCATTCACATTGTTATAACGGTCTTTTCTTAGCTCTTAATCATTAATATTCTTCTTACTAAAGTCGAAACTTCATGTTAAAAAAATAGGCTTATATCTGAACGCTTCCAAGAAAGAGTTCATGCACCTAAATCCAACTACCGACAGTTTACTTCTCGACACTGATGGTGCAATTCGCAGGATGAATGATGATGATGATGATGATGATGATGAATCACTAATTCTTAATGGACCTGTACCATTATTACGTCACAGTTTGTTTACCTGTTTTTAAGAGCATTCTAGAACGATCAGTTAAAGAATAAAGATCATTTCAAAGTTTTCAAAGTAAGGTATGTCCGATTTTTGCTGCGTCTAGTTGTGTTTACACAGCATTGCATGCCTTTGGGTGATTTAGTTGTGACATTAGACGAAAGTAGTACTGTATTAAAAGCCTTATATTAGGCTAACACTACACAAACACACACCACACTACGCACCCCTGTACAATATAAACGTCGATAGACTGGGATTCATTGCGGTAAACAAACTGTGACGTAATAATGGTATAGGTCCATTGTGTGGGTGACCGTAGTCACAAATCTGTGGTTAAAGCAAAGTACATACTGTTGAGTTTGACAAGAATTTTCAATAATAACAAGTTTTATTGCAAATTCATGCCCGAGGACTAATTGCAGGACCAGGAGAAACATTTGGTATAAAAACAGATAATTAGTACATATAGAACTACTGATAATATGTGATGAGGTATATTAATTTGTATATGCTTGCATGCCCTTATAAACTCTCTGAGAAAATGAATAACAATGCATGCTCAGCATAACATGTATCGACCTCTGAATATTCCAAGTCGTTTAAAATGTGTTTAGAGTTAAAACTTTAGATCCAACACAAAAAGTTCTCTCACCTAGAGCTTTCGACCAGTCACTCTGGTCTTCCTCAGTAGACTGACCCAGTGAAGCTTGTCACGTGGCTTCTTTGAAGTGTGACGTCAACACTGGGTCAAAGGTATCTGGTAGACGATGTCGGCCCCCGTCGCGGTTCAGTGAAGGGTGCCAGATATCTTTGACCCAGTTTGACACAGATGAACTTTTATGGTCGTTTAAAATGTGTTTTATTTTTTCAATCTTTCAAAACATTCTGTACTTTTTTTAAATAAGGAAACACTCTCCAGAATACGAAGGCTCAACAGACTAGCCACGGCACAGAAGACGTCCTGTATGGACCTGACCTTTGACCGGATCCTCCATGTTTTTGAGACGAGGAATCCTGGTTCGTCGGCAGGCATGAGAAGATACCAGATCACCTTCACAGCCCTGGAGGGGCCGTCATTATGGGAACTGGTGATAGACGACGCTTTTCATATACAACAGGTACGTTTCATGCCCGTAGCCAGGATTTTGAAGGGGGGGGGGGTTCTTTCCACTGGTTTAGGGGACCAGCGAGCGCCGCAGGCGCGAGGTTCCTAGGGGGGTCCGGGGGCATGCTTCCCCGGAAAATATGAAAAATGAACCTTCTAAAATGGCATTTCGTGCATTTTTGAGAGGATTTCCAAGAAAAAAGTCAGAGATAAATTTTTATTCAATGACAAAGGGAGCAGTTTTTCTACGATTCCAGTCCATCTTTTCAAGAAAAATTTTGGACCTTTACATAAAAAGTGGACCAAAAGTGGACCTTTACATAAAAAGTGGACCAAAAAGTGGACCTTTGAGCCTTGTGGGGGATCAGAAGAACCCCCGAACCCCCCCCCCCCCTGGCTACGGGCATTGCGTTTTACTAGCATGAAAGTTAACCTGAGTCGGTAGAATAAATGAAGAAAATTAAACTGTTCTCCAACTCAAAAGAAAAGTAACTCACCAGAAATTTTTGACTGAATCGCTTACACGTGGCTAAAAGTCACGTGTCCACAGCACTTGGGTCATTCACCAATTTCACACTTCCCATAATGGCTAGTAAAGATCACGGATATAGGTGGGATATGACGTAAGAAGGGGATGTACGAAATACGACCGTGCGAGTAGGAGAGTCTTCGGTAGAAGGTACGTCATTTTCTCTAATTCCAACAAAAATGCAATTATGGCAAGCGCTTTATACTAGATAAATAATTCAAAACAATAGTTGACCAGTTTGTCGATAGAAATTGTTGGAAATATTACATCGAGGAAGGGGGAGGGGGGTCTTACGTCATAGCCGTGATCTTTACTAGGCATTATGGGAAGTGTGAAATTGGTGAATAAAGCTGATGAAGACTGAGCGATTCAGTGGAAAATTTCTGGTGAGTCAATTTTCTTTTGAGTTGGAGAACAGTTTAATTTTCTTAAGGTACGTTTTACATAGGCCGCAGCAAGTAATTTTAATTGATGATAATTTTCGCCTGATTTTGAAAAAAAAAACACAAGAGGTTTTTTTGCCCTCTAACAGTGGTCAACATGCTGAAAATAGGCAAAGATGTCTGTTGCCATGCCGGAAGGTGGATGGCTGATAAATATATAGAGAAGGGACAACACTTGTGGTGTATTTAATTCCTTTTATATGTGGTAATCCCGCTGAATCAAAACCATTTGTAACGATTTAAAACTTGTATACTTTTAGTTTTCAAAATTGTTTCAGTGACAAATGGATGTTGTGATAGTTTGCAGTAAACTTAGCACAACAAAGTTGCCTTTTCTTGTCAAGTTAATAAGGTTTATGATGTCAAAATTTGAAAATGTAGGAATCTTGTTTTTTTGGCCCGCCTTGTTTATTTCGCCCTATGGCATTAGATTTTGAGTCTGCGGAGGATGTCATCCATAAAATTTACTTGCTGTGGCCATACAAGCAAAGACTTAGGATGCAGGGTATGTACATGTACGTGTAGTGTTAGAATGTACAGTGTGATACCTGATCTAACCATAGTAAATATAGCAATTTTTCTTGACCCATCTATTATCTCACAAGCAATAATTGAATGCATTAGAATTAAACAACTGCCATTGATATAGAAATAAGCTATTTTTGCCAATTTCGCTCTATAGAATTCATGAAAGTGTAACGTAAATTTCTTCCGTGTTGTTTCTAGATCAAGCAACTTAGTCTGTACCGGAAGTACGAAGAATGCTGGGATAGAAGAGTGATCTTGCAGTACTGTGTATGTAAACACTTCGGAGTAGGAGAGCCATAAAAGCTGCATATTACTTTGACATATTGTCAGCCACATTTGCCGGCAACTGTGATCGCACAATATTCATATTCCAATATTAATATTCAGTCGTTCTTTCTGTAATCTTGTCTCCAGGTCACTGATCTTGCTAGTTAAAATAGAGAAAACTACACAGCTTACCGCTTACAGGCCTCGAAATTAACTTTTCTTCTTATTGTCCCAGCAATATCCCAAAAATAAATTTCCCGAATTGACGATGAACTGTCCCAACCTGTTTTTTTGAAATTTAAAGTATTGTATGACTTCAACTTGAAGTCAACTTTATTTTGCTTATGTTCACTCCCAGGCGCACTATAATTTCAGAGTAGACAAGAAATTCGGGGAGAATTTTTCGGATCCAAAAGCCGGGACGTGTGCCTGATAAATAAAAGAAAGGCTGACATTCTGATGTTGATTATTTTTCTATTGTCCCAAAAATGTCCCAAAGTGTCATTTTAGTTGTCCCAGTCTAAATTTTAGTGGTCAATGGCCATTGGACTGCCTTTAATTTCGAGCTCTGCGCTTACCGGTCCCTTGAAAGCACACAGGAATCAGGATACTGTTTCTAGTGTCATAAGGCCACACCAATTTAATTTGTTGGTTCTCGGATTTTTCAGAAAAAGTATGAAGCGACAGGGCGAAAAAAACTGATCTAGGCATCCTATTAATGCTACACAAGGAGCCATGAAGTCAACACAACACAATGAATTTTGAACTTTTAATCAAACCACTGCATTGGTAGATGGGGGTAAAATATGAGCATTTTTTAGTTGATTCAGAAAAAAAAAAATTCTTGCAAATCAGAACAAAATAAAGAGGCGAATCCGAGAACCAACAAATTAAATTGGTGTGGCCTAATGTTGATAATACTGTGTCTAATGCTGTTTTTTGTCTGAGTGATTTGTTTCTCTATTCAATTTCCCCCATCATTTTCCCTCAGACTATTGCAACATCCCACCTTCCTGTTTCCCTTATATTGTTTCACTCAGAATCAATTAATAGTATAGAAACAATGGTTTTCAAGAGGGTGGGTCGAAAATGTGTTCGGTATATGAAGAAAATAATGAAAGTAACGGGGTTTTAAGTAATTTATGTTATCTATTTATAGATGAGAGAAATATTTCTCTCTCTTATAGTGTCTGCCTGTTACGTTAGATATTGTCAAATAATATTTGACATATCATAAACAACAATGACAAAGGGCTACTACTAGCATTGTACATGTATTAGTATTCAGCCATAGATAGAATGATAACGTTAACTGCACATTTAGTGAATTTTACCGTCCAAATGAATGTATAAGTGATAATATTGCTGCTGTAACGTGTTTTGTTCGTCGAGTGTTACTTGATTGTATGATTTACTTTTATACAAATTGCTTTTTGTTTTATTGTTGGCCCTGGGCCCTCTTGGAAATCAGCAATTCACTGTTGAAGAGGCCAATTAGGTGTTTATAAGATGAAAAAATTAAAGAAAGAAAGAAAGAAAGAAAGAAAGAAAGAAAGAAAGAAAGAAAGAAAGAAAGAAAGAAAGAAAGAAAGAGAAAGAAATGTGTTCATCACAGCTATTGTAACTAAAACTCATCAGTGTCTTCCTACAATATGTGAAAGAGCTGGCCTCTTTCTTGTACTGATTACATATCAATGTGCCTATTAAGCAATGAAATAAAATAATGATAAAAAAGATGATCTTTTCAATTTTTTTAGTTCCTTACTCAATAAAAAAATGTTCAGAAATTAAATGTTGCGAAACTGTTGTCAATCATATGATGTTCCGAGATACATATATATAGTATATGTATTCCTACCACTGTTCTACTATTTACTAGGACAGTATACCGTATAGATACATTCAGCTTTGGTTATTTGTCCAATTTTTAGCACTGAAAATTATTGTCTTTAAAAAACTACTTTTACAAGGATTGGGGCGTTCAAGAATTCATTCTTTCCTAGAACTATCGCAGAGTGGAACTCGCTGTCACCAAGTACAGTAGAGGCATTGTCATTAGATAGCTTAAAACAATGTCTAGAGTTAGCTGTTCTAGGGTTAGGTGTAACAAGTCGATCAGTGTAATGTAGCCAGCTGCCGCCGCGCCGCGTGCCTGCGAAGCTGGTGTGTTACACCGAAGGGCGGTTATACCGGCCATACAGATACAGATACAGACAGATACAGCTATAGGTAGAAACTTTATATTTGCCTTACTTTAAACATTTTAGCCATGATTGCCGAAAGCACTATCATTTTCACTACTAGTACATCGACCCACACATGTAATTATCACGTGAACACCTTCCTTGTTTCCACTGAAGCCAAGACGTCATTTACTACTTTTTTCCTTCCTCCTTCCTGGAGTGTTCTTATGTCCAGACGTCTAGACTGGTCACGCTGTTCTTGTTCAGTCGCTATTAATAGTGAATGAATGAAGACCTTTATTGTACGCAAATACCCACTGGGTTCAGTACAGGTCACAGGAAAGACGTCACAGTTTGCAATGAATAGGCCACACCGACTTAATTTTATGGATGACATCCGCGGGCGCATTGATTTTCGCCTGTCGCCCTAAAAAAAGAATCACCTCCACCGAGGCCCAGGCCTGGCTCTAGGCCTGGGTAGTCCATGGTAGTTAGCGACAATAGGGGGCCTGGCACCCAGGCTATCGAATTCCGAAGCTCCACGACTCAAGAACTCAGTACATATTAAGTACAGTACCGATTCATGAATGCCGCAAAAAGCCAGCATGTGCCAGCTTGTCGTATACGTCGCTAAGTACTGTCGCGAATTCACAATATCAGCTTTGTATTCCTGTGGTTTAGTAGCATTTTTATTTTTGGCCGGATTTTTTTTTTATTCGCCCGCGCGCACTAGTTTGGGGTCTTCAGAGGATGTCACCCATAAAATTAAATCAATGTGGCCATGTATACAATGTACAAGCTCGTGCTAATTCTATGTACTATGGACATATAGTCTAATAATTACGATAATTTGGCTTCTTCTCGCTTCTTAGTAATGATGTAGATATAAGTACAGATGTGTTTTATGATCGAAGGTTTGTCTAAAGCCAATAGAAATATGAACCTATCTTTGTTGCTAAGATGTATGAAATGGGGAAACATACATTGCAATAGTTTTTATAAGGCCACACCAAGTAAATTTTATAGATGACGTCCTTTGGAGACCCTAAATCTAATGCGAGAGGGCGAAAAAAAACAAGAAGGGCCCTAAAAAACAATATGCCTAGATTAGAAATATACTAAGAGACGACAAATGTTAGGACACAAATTGAGTGAGGTGACACAGTTTAACAAGCAAGAAGTCTTTTATTCATCATCAAAACAGCAATAAATCAGGTGGAATAACAGTTGTCCTGTCTTGTTTTCGCGTTACGGGTTTCACGTCAATCTGACGATTTGTGGCACTGTCGTGACTCTTTGGTCATAGTTACAGGAAGCGGAATTTCTTTTTTTTTAGGAACAGGCCAAAATCAATGCGCGCGCGGACGTCATCCATAAAATTTACTTGGTGTGGCCTAATAGTAATTATCATTCAGAGGTTGACATACTTACGTATACAGCCCTTGCTATGTCATTACATTTCCAAGTTTTACAGAAATAAAGTTACATACTTATTAGTAGAAAGTGGGAGGTAGATAACGTATTCTAGGAGCTAAAAAAAGAACATGCTTTTCATCCTCTAAATGACAATTAGCCAATTTAAATACTTGCCGTGAGTATCATAGTAACCATGCCAATTATGTATTCTAGAACTGTGTTAGAAATGTGTTTTTTTTATTCCAACATTTCATGATTGGATATGGTGACGGCACACTCAACTTATATCAACTTATATTATCCCGTCACCAACACAGAGGACAAATACGGAACAGGACAATACTCATTTTCACTTGAGTCTAGTGAGTAAAATGTGGTTATGTAATACTCTCCAAGCAGAGGTTTTGGCTTTTTTATCGGGGTTTCTCTTTTGCACTGAATTTTTTTCCCACCAAAAAAAATTCAGTGCAAAAGAGAAACCCCGATAAAAAAAGCCTAAAAACACGCTAAAAATACCCCCAAAACCCAAACCTCTGCTTGGAGAGTAGTTATGTAAAACATCAGAAACTGACCTATACTCTTTGAGATCACGAATTAAAAGACCAGGTATTCCCCTATGAGTACCCCCAACAGTTACACATATCCACATGGTTACTAGGAAAGTACCTTTGCTCGGTTAATGACTTTATAGCCGATCGAAGGACGTCCTAAAACGTCCCACTATCAGGCCTCGAAATTAAGTTTTCTTCCTACTGTCCCAGCACTGTCCAAAAAATTAATTTTAATTGTCCTGAAGTGAGGATGAACTGTCCCAACTTGTTTTTTTTTTTGGGGGGGGGGAGTATTGTATGACTTTCAACTTAAAGTCAACTTTATTTTGCTTATGTTCACTCCCAGGCGCACTATAATTTTAGAGTAGACAGGAAATTTGGGGGGACATTTTCGGATCCAAAAGCTGGGACGTGTGCCTGATAAACAAAAGAAGTTCTGACATTTCTGATGATTATTTTTCTATTGTCCCAAAAATGTACCAAAGTGTCTTTTTAGTTGCCCCGGCCTAAATTTTATAGCCTCCGTAGCAGGCTTATAGAACTGGGGGTTTGGTGGTCTTCGGCTGTTTTCTGATCAGCCCAGTTAAAAAAAAAACGGGCGTATACGTAATTCAACCAGGCCGGCTATGTTGTCTATATGCAATCAGAAAATAGCACATAAAGCTCCCAAAGACCCTGAAGACCCCCCAAACCCCAGTTGTTCGCGTGCTATGCTATAAATTTTAGTGGCCAGTGGGCATTGGACCACCTTGTTTGTTTATTTGCAAAACAGCAATAAAACAATTATACATAATACACTAATGATAAATAAAACAGGTGCAGGGGGAAGGAAAAAAGCTTATTTAGCTTATGCTAAGTCCTCCTCCTCTGTACTAACCAAAATTAAACAAAATTGAATTGAAATAATACATACATATATAAAGAATTGTTATCAAAATAATTCAAACATGGGCAAAATGATACAATACTGAAACAATAGTATACATAAATCGAGATGAAATAAAATTGATATGAAATAATACATACATACATAAATAAGGAATTTTTAGCAAAATAATTCAAACAAGGCAAAATGAAGCAATAACAATGATGAAACAAATATATTTGATAGCATACATAGAATAAAAATAATAACTGAAGATATGAATCTAATACAAGGGGCTGGGGTAATTAATAAGATGGGCTTTCAGGGTATTTTTAAAAGTCAGAAAAGAGGAAATTGTTCGTATTTACACTACCAAAATGTTTTTTTCTTATTTTTCTTATTTTCTTATGTTGAGAAATATTTTCTTGCCAGGTGGATTTTCAAGAAAATTCGAGAAACAATCTTAAAGATTTTGTATGTTGTTTCTTACAACAAGAATTTTATTCTTCTTTTTTTCTTTTCTTTCTACTATCATGCTCACAAACAAGAATCTTAAGAATTTTTAGAATTTTAAGAAAGGTCACAGTGTTTTTTTCTGCTACAAGAAATCTTTTCTTGTGTACAGAAAATGGTTTTCTTGCTTCAAGAACAGTTAGCTCTTAGTCCAAGAAATATTTTCTTGTGGACAGCAAGAAAAAAAAGGCATGTGTTTCTTGAATTTTCTTGCTACGGGGATTCTTTAATTTCTTAATGTTCAAAGAATACTTTTCTTGCTACAAGGTACCATTTCCTTGCACAAGGAAAACAAGAAAAACAAGAAAAAAACATTTTTGGTAGTGTACCTTTAATTTCGAGCCCTGACTATACGTACTCGATACTCCCACATCAACTGTTCTACCAACACCGCGTACAAGTTAATCATTACAGAACATCTATCACTGGAAACTGACGTGTTTGATCAAGTCGCCCTATGACTCTTTTTATTGACCACTTTATTTGTTTATGGCACCAGTTATCACTGTAAATGTTGACATAAGGCCACAGCAAGTAAATTTTATGGATGACATCCTCTGCATACTCTAAATCTAATGCGAGCGGGTGAAAAAAACAAGGCGGGCCGAAAAAAACAAGGTTCATACATTTTGAAATTTTGACTCAATTATTGTACAAATGGTTTTGATTCAGTGGGAACATCACATATACAAAGCCAACATCACATATCACTGCATCAAAGTAAGAAACAAAACATTGAACCAGAGCCTTTTCTTGTCTCCTCTCTTTACAGTTATCTGCCATCCACCTTCCGGCATGGCAACAGACATCTTTGCCCATTTTCGGCATGTTGGCCACTGTCAGAAGGCAACAAAATTTCTTGTTTTTTTCCCCCAAAAATCAGGCGAAAATTAATGCGCGCGGTGATGTCATCCATAAAATTTACTTGCTGTGGCCTAAGCTACTATGGCTCAGATGAGGTCAGATGCCACAAGTATTTCATTATTAATTAATTAAGTAATTGCTTCAATGTTAATTAGAGATTTCTGAATATGCTACATTGTTGGAGCAATTGCGTAGATAGTGTAGTAGAGAATATGGCATTTCCAGTACTATACATGTTACATCAAACCTACGTGTATTAATGTGTGTGACCCTTTGGTGACTCGAAAGCAAACAAAAACTAGTTTATTGATCTTTTGATTGATTGCTGACACTCTGAATTGTATTATGGAGGTAATTATAGGTAGCAAATCGGACCTTTTTTAACAGAAAAAGAAACATTTTTAGTGTTGAATAATTTCAAGTATTGCAGGTAGTAAAGACTGGTATGCATCCATGTCTGCTAGCCTTAGTCTATAGAATAAATATCCATACACAATGTATACAGGCTAGCATTCACATACTTTATATATACATATATTAAATCAATAGTCCTACGAAACTAAAGCAACACACGAAGCAATTTTTACATTAAAATACAGGATAGGGATGTCCGATTTGCTCGACTAAATCATGATTCTGATGACCGAATTGGGCATCTTCGATGTCCAATTTTCAGCAAGAGAAAAAAAAAAGCTCGACTGAATATTGAAACTGTTGGAAAGTATACTTGTAATTTACGTTTCAAGTGCATTTCTCTGGATTTATCAAAATCATGAAAATGTTTGCCACCATTTGAAACTGTTGGAAAGTATTCATGTAATCTACGTTTCAAAAGCTTTTCTATGGATTTATCAAAATCACGAAAATGTTTGGTATCATTTCAACAGAAAGACTGAGTGTTCTTGAACAGAAAAAATGCCCAGTATTCTTGGTTGTTGTAATATCTCGGACTTCCAGGTTTCACTTCAACCTGGACTCCATCATAGTTTCTCTTGACCAAATGTTGGAGATTTTGGGAGTTTTGTTCTAAATTCAATCATTCCTTGAATCGCCAACTAACCTCTCCGCGTCCCTATAAAATGGGAAAGAAGCCACAGGCTGAACAGATCCAAAAGGTAGCTGAATCCAGAGCTGTACTGAACAATTTGGCTGACCAACAATACAACCACGTTTGATCGACATGACTACTACGTACAGTTCACGTAAGTACATGCTATATCTTTTTTTTTTTACATTCCAACATTCCATAACCAAACGTTGCGACGGCACACTCAAGTTATATCAACTTATTTTATGCCGCCACCAACACAGAGGACGAATACAGGACAAGGCAATACTCATTTTTACACGAGTTAAGTGAGGAAAGTCGTGGTAAGTGTCTTTCCCGAGGGCACAAAATCGGTGACATGTCAGGACTCGAACCCGGGACCTCTTGGTTCCGAGTCAAGCACACTCTACGCCACACGACCCCACTATATCTAATTTACACCATGCTATAATCTAATTTCCTGTAATAAGATTACTTCAGACTCGTACTTAGACTTTACACTTTGACCAATTGGTTGCTGTAAATTGGCTGTAATTCACTTTATGTTCACGGTAGCAAAAGTTCACGGTCTGAGAAACATGTACAAGTTCACGGAACTATTTATTCACGTTGGCAACAGGTGCAAGAAAAAGAAAGCCCAGAAATCATTTGTTAACTGTAATGATACGTTCACAGTACAGAAGTGACAGTGAAAACAGTGAATATAATAGTACAGTGAAAAAATCAGGAAGTATATGGAGACTGTTTTTTCCGCATACCTGAGTCTTGTGATGAGTGTAACACGCCTAGAGACACAACGTCACGAGTTACGAGTTATCTTCCGCGGACTTTGTCATTTACCCCCGATAAAAGACAGACAGTATCGCCGGAAATATTACCTCCAGCTGGTGCCCTACAGAAAGAACAAACACGTATAGATAGAGTAAAACAGGACAAATCATACCCAAAAGAACAATTAATAGCACAGTGTACGATTTTACAAAAAACTATCATTTCCTATGGGAATCTGACTCAAATTATGTACGATATATCATGAACTTACTAAAAAAACTCGCCATATGCTTTGCCTCTTCTCTGTCTGCTTTTTCTTTACTTATTGTCTCATAACTAAATTTGGAAGAAGTTTCCGGGCAACAGTTTCCTGTCTAGATCTTTTAAACTGTTCCTTGTCAACATTGCGTCAGATGGAAACCTTCGGCGAATCTCACGATGATTACCGATCATTAACGAAAACCGACCACTTACGATGGCATTACGACCGTAAACCGCCCACGAATGCTTGATGAGTTTCACATGGATCACGTCTAGACGTCTGAAATAGGAATCTAAATATAGCTGCTAGAGCCGTTAGGGAGACATATATAAATGGTGAGTCGCAGCCTTTGTGGCATTAGATACAGTTTTCTCTGTTAGAAGTTCGTCTCAACACGCCGAGTTTTCAATCATCGCAATGGTCTCCGTCGTTATGCGCATACTTCTCTTATTCAAAAGTCGCCATCAGAGTAAGTTTCTTCTTCTCTTCACAATGCTATACATAGATATAGATATTTTAATCGATAGACTGTTTTGCTTTTATGGTATCTCGATGATTCAATTGATTTTTAGTATTAGTGCTTTAGAAATCAAACTCACGCAATTGTAAAAAAGAAAAACTGTAAAACTCCGTGATTAAGATGTACAGTCGACATAAAAAAAAAATGGAGGTACG
This sequence comes from Branchiostoma belcheri, assembly GCF_001625305.1. Lineage (NCBI taxonomy): Eukaryota > Metazoa > Chordata > Leptocardii > Amphioxiformes > Branchiostomatidae > Branchiostoma > Branchiostoma belcheri. The sequence goes on from NW_017803976.1 coordinate 2,495,542, forward strand.
TGTTTGCTACCTTTTAAATACTCTCCAGCAGAGGTTTGGGTTATTTTGGGCGTGTTTTTAGACTTTTTTTAAAATCTGGGTTTCTTTTTTGCACTGAAGTAACACAAAACCTAAACCTCTGCTTGCCTTGGAGAATATCTTTCAAAAACCTCTTCAACGAAAAACTAAAAATTGTTTCTGTTTTTTTTTCTAGACTCCAGTCTTCTTATGATTGCCTTCGTGACAACGATGTTTTTCTCGCTGGAAGTAACATCAACTCCAGTTCCGCAACAGCTTTCAACTACAACTTCCGCTCCAGTGATGACGTCACATGACGTCACTTCCGAGGTATCACAGCAGCTCCAGGTTGTGAAGTCCACTGCGCATGCGGACCCCGGTTTCCAGCAGTCCAAGGTCGAAGTTCTGAAGGACGCGAAAGAGATCAGCATACGGCTGTGGAACAAGGTCAGCGTGACCTTCGAATCCTACGTAAGTATTTCACATTTCAATTGATTTCAATACGTTAGATCCTATAGATAAATGAAACTACATTCTCAGGGGAGATAACCAATACAGTGTTCAAATAGGAAAATACATTAAAGAATGTTTCGATCTTAGAGAACACATGTTAGAGAATAGTTAACCTTTATTGTTACGTCATACATATACTCTGTACGTAAGATAACGTTATGCACACATGTATTTAGCTTTGTGTCGGTCATGGGACTAGGTAGGTAGGTAGGTATTTAGCTTTGTTAGATCTTTAGTTAAGTTGTAGAAGACCATACAAAACATACTTTTTTGTTGTGTCAATAAAGAATCATATATTCTTCCAACTAGCAAAATCAACCTGAACATTCCCAGAAGCATCTTGTTTATGTGCTTCGCAGTATCTGATGTCCTTTTCTGCACTAAATCAATTTGACTTAAACGGTTTTCCATTTGCTATCAGGAAAGTTTATATGTGTTGGTAGTTACGTGTTTAAAGTTATAACTTTATATATATATAGAACCAATACAAAAAAGTTCTCTCACCTAGACCTTTCGACCAGTAACTTTGGTCTTCCTCAGTAGACTGACCCAGTGAGGCTTGTCACGTGGTTTCTTTGGAGTATGACGTCGACATATGGTCAAATGTATCTGGTAGACGATGTCGGCCCCCGTCACGGTTGGTCTACCAGATACGACGGGGGCCGATATCGTCTACCAGATACATTTGACCATATGTCGACGTCACACTTTAAAGAAGCCACGTGGCACTGTTCAAAAGCTCTAGGTGAGAGAACTTTATTGTGTTGGATCTAGAGTTTTAACTTTAAACATTTGAATATAAACCTTTGTTGAATCAATGTGTTATGACATTGTCACGACAGTATTGAGTATACTAAAATAACGATGCCTTTATTTAAAGTAAATCAATCGACTGATGGAATGACTTTGTTGTGTTCCTCTTGCAGAAAATCAACACATTTGGCGATCCGAACTATGACCTTTCACCTGAACATGATAATGGTATTCCCGGTCTCCTGCTCAATGGAACAGAGGACCCCGGTTTCCTCGACATGGAGGTACGTTATTCTATTCCTACATGCTGACTGTAAGGCCATATTGATTTAATTCAATTCTTTATTAAGATACCAAACATAACAGACAAACATGACATACAATGCTGCTTGAATGGTGTTGATATTTACGAGATAAAATGTAGAAAAATTATATATTTGCAACAACTATAAAAACAGTACAGTAGGGGTACAACTCAGGTATTTACAAGCTCCATTATCTTGTGCCAGACTCTATCTGTACAGTCCGGTTATAGAGTCTGATTGACTGGTGGAGGAAAGAGTTCTGTAGTCTTTTTCTTCTGGCTGGGGGGATAGAGATAGTGTGTTTTTGTTCCTGAGTGAACGACCGGTAGCTGTAGATCTGGAGAGAGGGACAATGTCATGTAGGGGATGGATAATATTTGACTATATGGATGACATCCTCGCGCGCATGAATTTTCGGCCGCTTCCAAAAAAAAGGTTTTCAACCTTACTGTAAATCGTACAATAAAGTTGCGAAATGAGCACGTATATACCGTAAGTTGCACAAAAAATATTGGAAAACGAAACTAATGTCGTGGAATGCGAAACTTAAGCGAAAAAAGGAAATGTAAAGAAACGGCTGTCAGGACGTCGGTGGCGGAACGGTTAGAGCGTTGGACTCTGAATCAAGTGGTCCCGGGTTCGATACTTACCGTGGCCCGACGTTGTGCCCTTTACACGACTTCTCCACCTGTACGATGGAGTGACGCCCATCGGGCCTCATAGGCTAATCTGTTTAACTGTGTGCCAAAAACACACTACGGATTTGGTGGGCCAATGTGTCAACATCAGCACATTTGCCACTGAGAGCCGTTAAGTTTTTTTTTTTTTTGTCAGGACGAAGCCCGCCTATCTCCCATGTACAGCAGCATGTACGTGGCCCGGCGATGGCTGTATGAGATGGAGTGGGACGAGGAGCAGGCTCAGGGCAGCCACTCGGAGTTCGCGGCCAACCTGACCGCCTGTCGTCACCAGCTCGAGACCTTCATCACATCTATCGACGTCACGGTCAGTTTGGATACCTTTGTCTTTGAATTCAAAATAGGGCCCTTTTGTTTTGCGTAATCAAATTCTGTTTAGGTACATCAAGAAGGTTACATACAAAACCGTTATGACCAAAAGGGCTAAAAGTTCAGGCCAACACTGAGTAAATCACTGTGGGACTTGTCCAAATTTTCGGCCGACTCCGTCAGCCTTGTTCACGGTGTACATTCGGGCCAAACGTCCAACACTGAACAGAGACGGGGGGCGACACAGGTTATCTGACACGTACGACCCTTTGCTGCTATCACGTGTTTCCGACTTCATGTCCCGGAAGCTGCAGTAGAAGGGTCCATTCTGTGCCGAAAATTCGGGTAGGTCCCATCCTATTCAGTGTTGGCCTGAACGTTTAGCCCTTTTTGTCATAAGGCCACACCGCCTTAATCTTATGGATGACATCCTATGAAGACACCCAAATTAGTGCGCGCGGGCGAATAAAAAAAAAATTCTGGCCCCCCCCAAAAAAAAATGACACTAAACCACAAGAATACAAAGCTGGTATTGTGAATTTCCAGAAGTACATAGCAACGTATACGACACGCCGGCACAAGCTGGCTTTTGGTGGAATTTATGAATCGGCACCGTAGGTACGTACTGAGTTCTTGAGTCGTGGAGCTTCGGTAGCCTGGGTGCCAGGCTCCGTATTGTGGCTAACTACCATGGACTACCTAGGCCTAGAGCCAGGCCAGAGCCTCGGAGGACGTGGTCTTTTTTTTTTTTAGGACAGGCGAAAATCAATGCGCGCGCGGATGTCATCCATTAAGTCGGTGTGGCCTAATGATGTATACCAAAAATGATGAACTTTAATACTAATGTTCTTAAACTATTTCAGATACACGTACTTGATGTGCAACACCCCGGCACACCGTCCTACGTCATGGAACCGGAAATGCGGGACCCGCCCTCCGAGTTCCGACGTCACTTCCGGGACTTTCTGGTTCTGAGAGACTTCGAAACTGCTGTCATGAACAGCTACCACCACTTATATATCATGCACTATAAGTACACATCGTAATATCAGAAATAAGACTAGAAACATACAGTAGCACCTATGGCGCCTAGAAATTTAGAAACATCTTTATGAATCATTTTAGCGATTCCCATTGTATTATGCTCCAAGAGTAGATTTATTTATAAAAGTATGCATCAAATGCATCCTTTCGACTAGATCACAAGTATGTCAAGACTGAACTGACTAACTTTTCAAACATGAAATGACGATAAGGTGATAGTCACCTGTTATGTCAATCCTTCCACAAATGTGGTAAATCTTCATATAAATTAATAAATAAATAAAATAAATAAGTTGTTGTCTTTAACTATGATACAAAGATTACGAGATTTCAACACTATATCTCTGAAGGCCATGAAATGACTATGAGTTATTATTTATATCTATGATACATAGAGTACATGATTGCAATAGTATGTCTCAGAAGGCAGGTCCGAAGCAGTTTGCCACTGTATGGCTTGTAAATATTCCATATCTATAGATATATGTCTAGAAAAATATTGAGTTTTAACGTTCGAAGAAACTTGACACTTGAGAGTACAGAATGACTCTTCATTTGTGTCACGATTTAACGTACCGGCTAATGGTGGATGATGTAAAGAAAAATAACATTTTATTTCATTCCCCTGCCATTTATGTATCGGTAAATAAAGACACGTGCACAAGGAATTCACTTATACGGAAAAGTCCTGGGTCTGGAGCTTTTTGTGCCATAGAAAGTGTTTTATCCATATTACCCTCATCACAGCTTGTGGATTATTCTTTTATCCTTTATTCTCTCATCTTTTGATGTGGGATTATCTGGGATTATAATCTTTCAGTAGATGGCTTGAGCGCTAACGACCACCGCTGCCACCAGTGTAGGGTATTGGAAGGAGAGGCTATGAAAGATGTCCGTACTCAGTGGCTGCCTGCTAGAAGAGGGTCTGCATGGGGGGGTCCTGGCAACGGTTAACGGTAAATTCAGCAGGGCCGATAACGCTTAACGGTAAATTCAGGACGGTCGGCAACGCTTAACGGTAAATTGACAGGCTTTTTTCGAGCAGCACTGGATTTGGTATCTCGCTTTGTGAGAAAAGGTGATCACTGACAAAATTACGTATACCTTACATGTAAAGAAGAACGCATTAAAGGTACGTGTTCTCTGTGTTTCCCACCTGCGACGTCGGCCAAGGCTCTACCCAGCTTGACTTTTTTCCGTCCTCCTAGTTTTACCGATGGATTGACGCTCGCAATCTAAGGGGGCCGGGAGGTGCTACCCAGGAAATTTAGGATTTTTAAGCCTTCAAAAACGCAATTTCCCGCATTTTAACAGGCAAATCATGGTGTTGAAAGTGTTTGACGGTCCTTCTGATGTTTTCATATTTTTACTCAAAATTTTTAGGTTGACGGATTCGTAAAAAAAAATTTGTAACGCTCCGCAAACTTCCGGTAATTGGCGGAAAACTGGTGCTGGCTAGAGCCGAACGGGACCGAGCGCAGGAGCGCGAGTCGAGCGCCAAAGGCGAGAGCAATGAAGGGGGGTCCGGGGGCATTCTCCCCCGGGAAATTTTGTATTTTTAAACCTTCAATGACGCATTTTCCTGCAATTTGAAAGGCAAAATTGGGTGTAACGAAGAATTATTCATTAACGCTTAACGCTGAATTTAGGATGACAAATAACGTTTTACGTAGAATTAAAACGACCAATAACGCTTCACGATGAATATTCTGATAACGCTTAACGTTGAATTAGAGCAGTCTGGCAACGATTAACGGTAAATTAAAATAGCCCATAACGGTTAACGAAAAAGTGCATGCAGGTACTCCTAGAACTGTCTCTCAGACACTGTGGTCTGAGTCCTTTATTCATAACTAATAAGATACAGATGTGGTCAGTCTGGTGACAGTTATGACGACTTCCTGTCACAGGGGACATGGGGGGTTGTCTCCTAACACCAGTATATTCGACAAATAAGGCGAAAAGTAAATAGGCAACCAAACCTCATTCGTACAAGGGAACATTTTAGACATGCATTACAACACAAAACCATAAAACTAACCTTTCAACCGTCACTATATCCATCCGCACGTATACTAGTAGAGCGTACGAAGATCTTCGTTTTCCTAACTTCTTCATGGTCCAGTTTATTTATTTCCGTCATTTTTATACAGGGTAACCCAATTCAGTGATGGCACTGCTTTTCAACGGGGCCCTGTATTACACAGCACAGTACAACAATCACATACAAATAATAACATTAGCATACAAAAATTATACAATAAATAATTATAATGGCAATGATATAATAATGATATAATAATATAATGGCAGTTCAAAACTATCGTCTTATTTTACGCAAAAAAAAAAAAACAACAGTTACTCAAGCACCTGGACATGATTTTGGAAACGGTCAGACGTTTCAGCTAGTATCCACTAGCATTTCTACTCTGGTCTCTCAGTCACTGACGAAAGGTAATGGATACTAGCTGAAACGTCTGACCGTTTCCAAAATCATAACTGGCGTATGCTTTTTGGCGTATCTTATTACCTGGATGTCTAACATTCACCGAATCGTCTTATTTACTTGTTGGAACGTACGAATAGCTTCCAGCTGCTCGTGTCAGTTTCCTGTCCTTAGTAGATGCACCCGCAAGAGGATTCGACGAAATCTGCTCTCCCAATTAGAGTGACGGAGTTTAAAGACGACCACGTGTGCACCTGCTTAACAGGAAAGGTGGGACAAAAGAACAAGGAAATCAGTGGCCTGATGACAGCTCTTAGGCCGGAAAACGTCGTTAAAGATGCATGACATCTGCTTGGAGATTTATGGAAAGGTCCCAGTGCTCAATCGGCAGCTGCACCGGGCAGGGATTAACAACAGTTTCCGTTTGTCGTTAGAGACTCACGGCTTTGGGATGGTCCACTTTGACAAAGGGGTTTTCCTCTACGAATGATTTATAACTTTTTTTAGATCATTGTTCAATAACAAAGAATCAACTGCTATAGGAGCTTCTTAAAGAGATTACATCAATAATACTATATGGTCTTTATTACATCTTTTAAAAAGAAGTAGGTCGGTCAGATTAAGAAAAACATACTAGTAAATACTTCTCTAACTCAGATAATGGCACATCCCTACCTGTGAGTCTGTATATAAATACGAGAACACGACATGACAATAACAAATCTTCCAGCTGCCCGCTGCTCACAGATCACAGAAAACGTTGCCAATTTGTTGGGGGTGTTTCAGTGACTTCAGGCCCTGTTGAAGGTAAGGCGATTTTTTCGGACCTTGATTTGATTTTCTCTCTTATTTTGGCTTCATTTGCTCTTTTCACACATCAAAGACATGCAAAACAATGTTATGGGGATTTCTTTTCAATTTGAGCTTAAGATTGGCTTTGGAGATATGGCCTTCTTATAATGGATACTGTACATAACAGTGTAAGTTTCTATGTGGCAAAATTTTATGACAAAGTTTTTTTAAATGTTTATAGGACGTTGTCGGTTATAAGCTGCAGAGATGCCGCATACTGGTGAGTGCGTTGATTATATGTATATAGATAACGTTACGTGGATCAATGAGGACATGGTATTCGTATGTTTATTTCTATTATGAAAGCTTACATACGCACATGGGTATATTGGAGAAAAGATAGCCCTATTGAATGGAGCGAAAACAGTCGTTTTTTTTTTACAAACAAAATAAATCTTTGGTATGAAATGTACGCTTGACCTGTTTTAAGTTCTTCATAGATCTCTTTTGTGATAGAAACAACTGAAAACTATTCGTACAAATATTCCCACTAAGAAATGCAATTTTCCTCATTTCCATTTGCCGGACACACAGGAATAAACCAGCTCGGTGGCATCTTCGTGAACGGGCGCCCCCTACCGGATCATGTCAGAAGTTACATCGTGCACCTGGCGCTAATGGGCGTGCGGCCGTGCGACATCTCGCGGCGGCTGCTGGTATCGCATGGTTGTGTTTCCAAGATTCTGTCCCGTTACTTCGAGACGGGCACAGTTACCCCAGGGTCTATTGGAGGAAGCAGGCCGAAGGTAAGTTTCATTGAGTTCTTTGTAGATGTTCAGTGGGTCTAAATTCTCCTTCCTCCACAAATTGAATAAGAGAAAACAGTGTAACAACCAACAAGTCTTTTATTCGTCAGGAAAACAGCAGTAAATCTGTGGAACAACAGTTGTCACGGCCTGTTTCTTTAATCACATCTTCCCTTATCCCACTGTCGTGACTCTTTGCTCATAGTTACAGGAAGCGGAATTTTTTGGCGACGCCTCAGGGGGAGCCTAATAGTACAGTATTGTGTGTAGTTTGCAAGAATTGTAGGAATTGCACTGGTATTATTTTCACACACATGAAATGTACACATGCATGTCTGGAATTTTGCTGACACACATCAGGTACCATTCAGGTGGTAATGCCATTCAGGTGATACCATTCAGGTAGTTAACCAACCTTGAAGTGGCCTAAATGCCGTGTTACGTGGCGACCACTAAGTAAAAAAAAAAAAAAAACATGTATGCCCACAGTCCTACTGGTGAAATTCCTGGAAACCCTTGGAAAAACCTTGCCGGGCTCGTTCACGCGGACGCCATCCACAAAAATTACTTGTTGTGACCTTATCTGATTTTATTTTGTTCCCCCCAGGTAGCGACGCCGCTGGTTGTTCGGAAGATCCTTGGATACAAGCTGGAGAAGCCTGGCATGTTCGCCTGGGAGATCCGTCAGCGCCTCCAGGCGGATAGGGTCTGTACGGCAGACAACCTGCCCAGCGTCTCCTCCATTAACCGCATCCTCAGGACTCTACCTACTTCTGTAAACGTAAGTACTCATTGTGCTTTCTACTTGTATTATTATCTCACCCAGTTTTAGTTTTCTGTGACATCTTGATCGAATCAAACATTTTAAGACCTCAGTTATCGAATGAATCTTTATTTGCATGTTCATTCCCATGGGGCTAAATGCATACATCAGAATGTGATGTTACATGTAAATCATTCTGAGTAACATGATGCATAGGATACAAGGATAACAGTATAACGTAAAGGTCTTAACAACTACTAGAGGATAAACTGATCTAAGCCTTGAGGATTTCTTCTCTCTTTTTAAAGCAATTGGAGATAAATTCACATAGTTTTTCTATTGTATGGTCATTACTGGTGGGCATGAGATGACTGAATACCTCTCTTTGTTGTACCTTTATACAGTTTGTCTAAGTGGATTGTTCTTAATAGTGTGTTACGTTCAATATTATACAATTTATAATCAAGTACAAAATGTGTTTAATCTTCTACGCTACCAGAGTTACAATCTTGTTATCGTAGATTACAAGTTGCTTTTGATATTTCCAGAACCAGCAGAGTTTTCCCATCAACTTGAGGAACATCCGAGCTTCAGGCATCTATGCTCCGATCCCTCTCCGCCCAGTTCAAATAGCGACACCCAGCGGTCTGCCTGTGAAGAGCACGAGCACACGGGATGCTCCGGCAAATGTGGCGACCAAAGATCTTCTGGGGCCTGAAGTCACAGGTGATGTGGTAATAACATGAGAAAGAATTGCTTTCAATCGCTTTTAATTCTCTCTGCATTGCCACGTAGTAAAGGGCCCAGTCAGATAGTAATAAGATTACTAGTTGGTACTCTTATCGGTCTATCAAGATTCTACATACGAGTTCAACGGGTATCATGTCTGGCAAAATGTTGAATACAACTAAGAGATTGTACATCTCTAAGCGTATGTTCTAAGATACGCTATACTATATTCGTAAAGAGTACAATGTTGTACATATAAGAGCTGTATACATACCTGTACTATGCAGGTTCTATGGTAAAGTAACTACTATACAGAGTGTTGACTAAATTGCTGACTACGATCTGACATGTAGGTGCTAAGCTAAGTTATACTATATAGTTGATACGACAGGGTTTTGTTTTTCTACCTACAGTATACAGCTTGTTTTAGAATTTTGATGTATACAACTTACATCCCAATAGGTCTATTGATAAACATATGGTCTACGTATGTTTCAGCAGATAAACCAATTGTGGCGGCTGCTCGTGATTCTAAGAAGTCGAGTGAACAAGGAGAGAAAGACGAGAAGAAGAAAACTGACGAGGAGGATCGTTTCGCATCTTTAATCGCCGATCCTGCTCTCCCACAGCAGCGTATGATCGAGCTACCCACATATGCACTGAGTCAAGCACCATTCAACAACGCCGCCGTGCGGCTGCCACTAGTGCAGCGCCTACACCACCTTGGTGAAGAAAATGAATAGCTAGCCTCCACCAGGTCTTTCTACGGGAATACGGATCGTAGAATTCGGCAAAAAAGAGAGCAAAATTGGCCAAGGGAGTCCAGCCGCGGGGAGGTAGTTTCTTTCCCTTCTAACTGCGCGGCCAGTCAAACCACAAGGCGGCAAACTCCCCTGGCAAATATTCTCCTATATATAGCCAGCGTAGTTAGTCTGGTAGAGACTAAGGCCACACCGATTTAATTTTATGGATGACATCCTCTGAAGACCCCCAAACTAGTGCGCGCGGGCGAAAAAAATAAAAATCCGGACAAAAATAAAAATGCTACAAAACCACAGGAATACAAACCTGGTATTGTGAATTTGGCGCATTACATAGCGACGTATACGACAGGCCGACGCATGCTGGATTTTTGCGGAATATATGAATCGACACTGCTGTACGTATGTACTGAGTTCTTGAGTCTTGGAGCTTCGGTAGCCTGGCTGCCGTCAACCAGAGTTATCACCACCATGCACTACCCAGGCCTAAAGCCAGGCCAGAGCCTCGGAATACGTGATCTTTTTTTTTTTTTTGAGATCGGGCGAAAATCAATGCGCGCGCGGATGTCATCCATAAAATTAAATCGGTGTGGCCTAATGAATAACCACGCTAATTGCCAAGTCGTACCGTATCAGCAAATATTCTCCAGAAGTGAATGCAGTGTGTCGGCAGTGACAGGACTGTTATTTTAAGTTATGTGCGTAACTTTTCAAAACTGATGTAGTAGCTTGTGATGTCTAGAATTTTCAGAGGCGTCACCATTCACGATTGTCGATGTGCATGACGTTGTAACCAAAACAGTAAATAAGTATAAACAAGACTGGCAATAAAAACATACATTGCCATGGCGACGGTAGTTGCTGATAGGGTGATTGTTGGCATGGCACTGCTATGATGTTATGATTTTGAGGAAGCCTTAGTACCCTCCACTCCCCTGAGTGTATAGTGAACGAGCCCCGGGGTCACAGAAAGTATGGCATCCGGGCAGACAGGTTTTCCCAAGGGTTTCCAGGAATGTGGGCATGTCGACAAACCGAGCTGGGAGACATTCCTGTGGACATTCCATGCCTGTGGACAAAATTCCTGTATATATATATATATAGCTACAATTCTTAGAATTGTTGCGAACTGCACACAATACTGTACACCATTAGGCTCCTCCCTGAGACGTCGCCAAAAATACAGTTGTGCTTCACGCTGTTAGCCAGCTTTACAAGAAATAGTTCACGCACTACCTTTGCATCTGATAGATTATTGCCATTACTAATCTATCAGTATTGAAGTCAAATACTACGAAATACAAATGTTGGTGTATGTTGAATATATCAAGGAATCGTTTGTCAGCGTATAGGTTTCAGAATAAAATTGGCGATGAGTACAACTTCACGTGATCCTCTTTAACGGTTATCGATGTAGTAAGAAATACACTAGTCAATCAATGGTTATACCAGCAAATAAAGTACACGGAACTTGCAATAAAACAATAAAATTATAAGCTAAATAAGTTAGTAAATATTACAATTCAGACGTTTGACACCGTTTGACTCTAGTTTAACAGTTCTGCATATAGAATACAGGCAGTGCTGCATGTTTTAAAGGTGTAAGTTTTACATCATCGAGCTTTAGAATACAAAGGAGGGTATTGAACATACGTACCTCCTTTCTTCTAATATGTTACTGAAGTTGCATATTATTTATATACTATTTACGTTTTGCTGCTGATCACAGCTTGTCTGCTTTGTCTGAACATTGTCTGAACTGATTTAAGTGACTTCACTAGATCATCAATCTCATCTACGTTCCAGACTTATTCTCTGGTGACCTGTATTAGAATATAAATACTGCCGTTGGTCACTTGTCCGTTGTTGGACAACTTTGCTATAGGATGCCCAAGACTTTGGTAGTATTGGTACTGTCACATTCCGATCACTGTTTCCAGGTTGCTGTACATGCAAGCTATTTCTTGGAGTAGAATGGGTGATTTCGACTGAATTTGCAATTACCACAGTAGCTACCTGAAACGTCTGACAGTTTTCAAAATCCATCCATTTATTTGTGTAGCAATTCATTTGCGTATGTTCACAAGGCTACTATGTTCGTCATTATGAAAGCCTTGAGGAGGGAGACAATGAATAAAATCTAGTTGTCAGGGGTCAAGGAATCTGCACAGTGTGTAATAGTCATGATGTAGCCATCTTGACGCCACAACTCTGCTTAATAGCACTGCAGATAGATTACAGACAGTGCTGCATGTTTTAAGGACTGGTGCAAGTTTTACATATGGGAGCTTTAGAATACCAAGAAGAGTATTGAACTTTAGTCTCCACCAGACTCCTTTGCAGGCTGAATGAATAGTAAAAATCAGCTAAGGGTGACATCATTGGTCAGAGGAGTTGGCCGGCCATAGAGGGTCCAGCTTGCCTGCAACTCCTCTGGCAAATTATGCCCCCATAAGTCTTGGCCGATTTCTACTATTTATTCACCCTGCAAAGGAGTCTGGTGACTATATAGTATACATACTATTTTCGTATTATTGCCGATCACAGCTTTCTACTTTAATTGTCTGAACATTGTCTAAACTGATTTGAGTGACTTCACTAGATCATCAATCTCATCTACGTTTAAGACTTTTTTTCTGGCAACCTGCACTAGATTAAAAATGCTGCCGTTGGTAACTTGTCCGTTGTTGGACTTTGATATAGGATGCCCAAGTCTTTGGCAGTACCGGTACTGTCACATGCCGAGTTGATGTTTTTAGGTTGCTGTTCATACAAGCTATTTCTTGGAATAGAATGGGTAGTACCGGTACTGCCACATACCGAGTTGATGTTTTCAGGTTGCTGTCCATACAAGCCATTTCTTGGAATAGAATGGGTAGTACCGGTACTGTCACATACCGAGTTTATGTTTTCATGCTGCTGTTCATACAAGCTATTTCTTGGAATAGAATAGGTCATTTCGACTGAATTTACAATTACCGCACAGTAGTGTGGTGTTGGGTGAATGCTACCTGAAACGTCTGACAGTTTTTTAAAAGCCACCCAGTTGCTTGTGTCACAATTTCATTGTGTATGTTCACAAGGTTACTATGTTCGTCATTCTGAAAGCCTTGAGGAGGGAGACAATGAATAAAATCTAGTTGTCAAGTTTCAAGGAATCTGCACAGTGTGTAATTGTCATGATGTAGCCATTTTAACGCCACAACTCTGTTTAATAGCACTGCAGATAGAATACAGACAGTGCTGCATGTTTTAACCCTCAACAGAACACCTTCCCGGACTGATTAATCTGTACACCTGGGGTCCGCGCGGACCCCAGAACTAGTTTTTTGCTAATTTTTAGAAATTATCAACATGCTACCAGCTCAATTGTTTTGCAAACTGATGTGGGAACCTCTGTGTCCACATTACATAACAAAAATCATACATTTTGAACTTTTTCTATTTTTTGGTGAAGAAAAGAAGACAAGAAGAAATACCCGATTTTTTAACCCATTTCAGACTGAAGGGGCTTTTGAGGCCCAACTTTGATCTCAGATAGCGGCTAAACGGCTTGCGCTAGAAGTATCAAATTTGGAGACCTTTCCTAAAATGTCTCTGGAAAAAAGTTCATATTAGTTTAATACTAGTAAGTTGATGTTTTTTTGTGTTGCCATGGCAACGGGTTTCTAGCAGGCAGTTTTTTTGAAAATAGACGTAATTTTGGTTCAAACATGAAAATTTTCTATGAGTTTTATATGAAATTACACTTCTTTTCCAACATTAATAACATCTTACATAATTAAATATAAGTTAAATCATTTAATATGCATAGAATATGCTAATTTGATGACGTCATTGGTCAAAATCCAATATGGCGGACTATATTATTAGCTCTGACGTCATATGACGTCATAATTACACCAAAGGTATTAAAATTCAATTCTATCACTACACCATTCTCTGAAAACTTGGTAGACATACGATGAGTACATAAAAACATATAAAAACGGAAATAAGGTAATGTATAAGAACGCCAGTGTATCCATTATGATCGAAAGCCGGCTGGGGTCCGCGCGGACCGCAAAAGAAAATCAGATATAATTTTTTTTATAAATGGTAGAAACGGAGTTTTCTGCACTGTATTGAGAGACAACTTTGTGGATGACAATTACCTAAAATTTCAGAAAAAAATCTTTGGAAACAAAAAAGATATTACAGAATATATAGTGCTGGGGTCCGCGCGGACCCCAGGTGTACTGTTTAGGGTTAAAGGACTGGTGCAAGTTTTACATGAAGGAGCTTTAGAATACCAAGAAGCTAGTATATTGAACTCACTATGTCTCTTCTAATGGTGCTGAAGTGGCATAGGTGTTTACTGGAAAATAATTTGATGGTCCGCATCGAAAATAAAGACAGGTGGTTTCCTGAGAGTTCTAGAAACTTCGGATCCAAAAATCTTAAACCGCGATAAGCATATTCTAATATGTGAGAAATGTAGTTATATAAAAGGATAAAATAGGTCAACGTTGTAAGAGAAGAAAAATTGAATCGACAAAGAGAAGCTATGTCATTTCTTTCAACATCAAGGCTAGGTGGACTAGCTCACGAACACCTTCGAACGTTTGTGACAATATGTTGTTGACTCTGATCCTTCTTAATTGTTCTCCAGATGTAGTTAGGAATACACTAGTTAATCAATAATCATACCAGCAAATACAGTACACATTATAGGTCAGATGAATTACACAGGACAACTCAGAAGTTTGACACCGACTCTGGTTTAATAACTCTTAAAAAAGAATACAGACAGTAGTGCATGTTTTAAAGGTGCAAGTTTTACATCATGGAGTACCAAGAAGGATTTTAAACATACGTTCCTTCTTTCTTCTAATGGTACTAAAGTGGCATATTATACAAACTATTTACGCATTATTGCTGATTACAGCTTTCTACTTTTCAAAATCATCTATCTCATCTAAATTTCAGACTTATTGTTTTGGTGACCTGCACTAGAATAGAAATGCTGCCATTGGTCACTCATCTGCTAATGGAAAACTTTGATATAGAATGCCTTAGTCCTCCGAGCGGATGTTTTCAGGTTGCTGTTCATACAAGCTATTTCTTGGAATAATATGGGTAGTACCTTTACTGTCACAAACCGAGGGGATGTTTTCATGCTGCTGTTCATACAAGCTATTTCTTGGAATAGAAAGGGTCATTTCGACTGAATTTGCATTTACCGCACAGTAGTGAGGTGTTGGGTTACTCTGATTTAGGTTTGTGTCTTCATACACCGAATTTGCTGTTGCTATACCGTACATCATTTCTTCTTCATCGGGCGCAGCGTCTTCAAAATCCCAAGATGTATCAACGTTACTGTACTGGTGGATATCGGCTTGTGTAGTAAGGGCCGTGTCAGCAGTAGAACGAGATAGTGCCTCTTCTATACTCGTAAATGACGTAGTTCCTCCGATTGGAAACGTCGTAGGGAGAAAGTGTTCGTATCTAGTCCATCCTTTGCGTAATTGTCTGCTATATTGGGTACGGCAGGAACGCAGACAATCATAGCTTGCACTCCCACGTGTAATGTTGCATGAAGCGAGTTACTGTTAGTGTTATTTGGGTCGGCACTGGACCGTTTTCCCCAACGCATTACGAAAGCCGGAATAATCATCAGAAAGAAAATTATAGCAGGAACGGTAATGACAACAATCAACAATACGTTAGGTCCAGGTGCCTCTGTGGTTTCTAAAGTAATGTTGCCAGGAACACAGAATTTGTCATCACTTGACCCAGGTAAACAACAGGACTTATTTATAAAACTGAAACAGTTGTCTAGTTTGTTTTTGTCTTCAGTTGCCATTGGAATTGTGGTCTGGTGTTGCCGCTCCTCGCTATACTTCCTAACCATACACAATACAAAATCATATTTTGCTTTTAGTTGGCCTTTGTCTGCTACAAAGGTGTAGACACCAGAGTCATTTACTGTTAAGTTTTTGATGCTGACAAGATTTGTGATATTGAGGCGTCCATTCGGGGTGTTCCAGTAGTTGGTAGCGGAACGTAACCTTCTACCAAACATTGAAACCCGCTTGGTTAAACCAGGTGCAATTCTATTCCTTAATATTGTTAGTCTAGTAAGAATGCCATTATTTTCAGTTACCTTGAAGACTGAGGGGCGCATGCCGAAGTATTTAAATCCGTCTTTGATAAGATATCCTTTGTTAACGAACGATCGATTATTTATAGTGTTGGTTGAGTATAAATAGGCCTCAAATATATTAAATTTTGCATACGTAAACCTGTCTGGTTCATCTGGACAACTCAAAGGGTTTCCTCGCAAATCGTAAGAAGTTTCGTTCGGACGTAACGTTTTTATGTCTTTCGGTATGTGGCTGATGTTGTTTAATCTAAGCATGACCAAATAGAGATGTTTACTGGGGATTAACTGGATTGCCCGCATAGGAAATACAGATATACGGTTTCCTGAGAGTTCTAGAAACTCCAAACTTTCCAAACCGTGAAAAGCATGTTCTGATATGTGAGAAATGTAGTTATGTGAGAGGATGAGATTGGTCAACGTCGTGAGTGTAGAAAAAGTGAATCGACGAAGAGAAACTATGTCATTTCTGTCAGCATCAAGGTGGACTAGCTCACGAAGGCCTTGAAACGTCTGTGGAAATATGCTGTTTATCTTGTTCTTGTCGACATAAAGGTATCGTATTTCAGGAGCTTGATTAAAAGGGCCGAGATGGTTTATTTTGTTATTTGACAACCTTAGAATGTAGGTGTTTGGCATGATGGAGTCTATCGGGACGCGTGTTAAGTTTTGCCCTGTAAAATCAGTGACTTTTCCCAAACTAACTGTTAGCGAAGTAAAGATGATGACGACAGACAGGGATTCCATTTTGCGTCAAGGTACAATAGCCTGCAGTTAAAGCTTCCTGTGGATACAAACAAAAAGGACAAACAAACAATTACAAGAAAAACATAGAAAAATGCGTTCTCTCAAGCACGGGTTTAGATCCATGGAAATGCATTTATTTCTTAATTGGACAAGGTAGGACGGCTGAAAGCCTCTGCCCAGGGCCTTCGCTAAATTGCCTATATATTGACCCAAGCTAGTCTATAATTTATCAATAGAAAGCTGATCTTATCCTTGAATATCAGAACTATATATTTGCCCTGCCTTTTTATGGAGATGAGTGAGTCAGATCTTTTTCATGATCGAGAGATTGAACAAACAAAATCTGGTCGTACTACAAAACGTTATTCTTTCGTTTTAAAAACAACAAGGGTCAAACTCTCATACTACGTGCATGAAAGAAGATGGCGTATGTATATTCTACATGAACTTCAATAAACTTTTATCGCTATCGTGAAAATTCTGTAATGCGGAAACTGACCTGATCGTGATGTGAGAAGACCAAAAAGCAGACTCTGGGGAACTAAGAAGATCTCTTAGTCTGAGTATGAGGGAAACCGTGTAAGAAACCGTTTTTAACAAATGTCACGTGGTGCATTGCGACAAAATAAGCGTTCGTCATTGGTCCAATCCTATTAACGTCATCTCTCACACGTACATTGTAACTAAGAAACCAGTCTGTCATACAATTTACACATTCCCATTTCCGCCATAATGGCCTTGGCCCACCATACTAGCATCTACAGATAGTAGATACAGTTAGAGGCACTTTTTATTACAAACATGGCTTCTCTGCCCACTCCTATATATTAAATATGGCGAAGACAAGTAGTAGCTATAGGTAGTCCATAATCCGATAGTTTTATTCACAAATCTTTATATAAATTCTTAATTTTTAGATGAATGCCTATACAAATTCCGCTTGTCTCTAAAGAAAAGTAGTGAATGTTACCTTCAACGTCTGACAGTTTTTAAAATCCATCCAGTTGCTTATGTAACAATTTCACAAGGTTACTATGTTCGTCATTCCGAAAGCCTTGAGGAGGGCGGCAATGAATAAAATCTAGTTGTGAAGTGTCAAGGAATCTGCACAGTGTGCAATATTCATGATGTAGTAATCTTGATGCCACAAGGACCTCAGTTTTACAATGTATTGTATGTTACTTTATATGTATTCTATTCTTTTGTTGTAACCGGTACTTAACCCAGCGGGTATGTGTGTACAATAGAGGTTTTCATTCATTCATCATTTCTGGGAAATACCTCAGTATCTTGCCACATAACATTCTTCGGCTCCCTCCCCGAATTGTTAATCTTCACTGATACTAACGGTGTTGGTAACTGAACTTGGTAAAGATCGGTGACCTATCTAATGTAAACTGGTAACACTATCAATAGTTTATCGTGCTAAACCCCATTTGGTTAAACCACATTTGAGTTAAACCTCTCATGTGAATCTAGTGTGTGGGCAGTGGCGAAGCTGGTTTCAACTTTATGGGCGTAACTTTCCAATGCTGATGTAGTAGCTGGTGATGTCTAAAACTTTCAGTGGCGTAATCATTAATAACAATTGTCGACGTGCATAACGTTATGACAATAACTGTTGATACGTATAGACATTTTTTCCTCTGTTTATTCAAATCATGGAGACAAGTACAAGTACAAGTACATATACATACACAACTACTTTTAACAAAAAACTTTTACAGCCATATCCCCAAACTACACGGACCAATCACAAAGACAGAAACTAGAAATGATGTCTAAATCACTTAGACACAAACAGGTCTTCAGACTGCCATAGATATCACAGATGAAGTTTCTTGACATTGTTGTAGAATGAAGCTAAAATCCATGTATAGGAGCAAGGCTATGGCATAGTCCGTTGAAAGAACGAATGATCCAAAGATCGGTCCAAGGTTCCGAGTCGTCTGAAACGCAACCAGACCCGTGTTACAATTAAAAACGGGTCTGATTGCGTTTGCGACCGCTAACCGCAAAAATGATGTCTAAATCACTTACACACAAACAGGTCTTCAGACTGCCATAGATATCACAGATGAAGTTTCTTGACATTGTTGTAGAATGAATTCGAAGCTTAAATCCATGTAAAATAAAGGTTTGTTTAATTCATACCCTATTAAAGCCCAATATATATATATAAATACTCATGTTAAACATGTTCACTTAAAGAGTCTGATGGAGACATTAATTTCAGATATTTTCAGATTTCAGTAATGTGATGAATACGAGAAGGCCCTGTCTTTCTTTGATATTCAACATGCTAGGATAAATACATCACATACAATCTAAAAACATAAACAATCATCATTACATCAGTTGTTCAAATGTATATACAGTTGTACTTCACGCTGTTGGCCAGATTTATAAGAAAAAGTTCCCGCTCTACCTTTCCATTTGATACGATTATTGCCATGACTGCTTGAAGTCCAACACTATGAAATACATCAGCATGAAAGTTCATCTGAGTTGGTAAATTACATTATGAAAAACTTAAACTTTTCTCCAACTCAAAATTTGACTCACCAGAAATTTTCGACTAAATCATTCAGTCTTCCTCGCTATCTGACCCAAATGCTGTGGACACGTGCTTTTTCCCACGTGACTTCAGACAATCTTTGACCCTTTGCTGACGTCACACGTAGGAAAAATCACGTGTCCACAGCATTTGGGTCAGATAGCTGAGGAAGACTGAGTGATTCAGTCGAAAATTTCTGGTGAGTCAAATTTTGAGTTGGAGAAAAGTTTAAGTTTTCCATACTATGAAATGCAAATGAGGAATGCATAAAATTTTCTGTAAGCGTAAAAATTTCAGAATAAAATTGGTAAAGAAAACAACTTGTCAATATCCTTCTAATTGTTCTCCATATGTACATAGAAATGCACTAGTCAACCAATGATTGTACCAGCAAATACAGTACACATTATAAGTCGGCTAAATCACACAAGAATACTCAGAAGGTTAACACCGACTCTGGTTTAATAGCTCTGTAGATAGAATACAGACAGTGCTGCATGTTTTAAAGGTTTAATTTTTTGCAAGGAGCTTTACAATACCAAGAAGGGTATTAAACGTACCTCCTTTCTTCTAATGGTACTTAAGTGGCATATAATACATAGTATTAACTTATTACGCTGATCACAGCTTTCTGCTTTGTCTGAACATTGACTGAACCGACATGAGCGACTTCACTAGATCATCTATCTCATCTACGTTTGAGATTTATTTTTGCTGACCTGCACTAGATTAAGAAATGCTGCCATTGGTCACTCGTCCGTTATCGTTACAGGACAACTTTAATATAGGACGCCCAAGTCCTCCGTAGTACCGGTACTGTCACGTACCGATGTAATGTTTTAAGATCGCTGTCCATACAAGCTTTTACAAGCTATCTCTCAGTCTAGAATTTGAATGGGTAGTACCGGTACTGTCACATACCGAGTTGATGTTTTCAGGTTGGTGTTCATACAAGCTATTTCTTGGGATAGAATGGGTAGTAACGGTACTGTAACATACCGAGTTAATGTTTTCAGGTTGCTGTTCATACAAGCTATTTCTTGGAATAGAATGGGTAGTACCGGTACTGCCACATACCGAGTTGATGTTTTCAGGTTGCTGTCCATACAAGCTATTTCTTGGAATAGAATGGGTAGTACCAGTACTGTCACATACCGAGTTGATGTTTTCAGGTTGCTGTTCATACAAGCTATTTCTTGGAATAGAAAGGGTCATTTCGACTGAATTTGCATTTACCGCACAGTAGTGAGGTGTTGGGTTACTCTGATTTAGGTTTGTGTCTTCATACACCGAATTTGCTGTTGCTATACCGTACATCATTTCTTCTTCATCGGGCGCAGCGTCTCCATAATCCCCAGATGTATCAACGTTACTGTACTGGTGGATATCGGCTTGTGTAGTAAGGGCCGTGTCAGCAGTAGAACGAGATAGTGCCTCTTCTATACTCGTAAATGACGTAGTTTCCTCCGATTGGAAACGTCGTAGGGAGAAAGTGTTCGTATCTAGTCCATCCTTTGCGTAATTGTCTGCTATATTGGGTACGGCAGGAACGCAGACAATCATAGCTTGCACTCCCACGTGTAATGTTGCATGAAGCGAGTTACTGTTAGTGTTATTTGGGTCGGCACTGGACCGTTTTCCCCAACGCATTACGAAAGCCGGAATAATCATCAGAAAGAAAATTATAGCAGGAACGGTAATGACAACAATCAACAAAACGTTAGGTCCAGGTGCCTTTGTGGTGTCTAAAGTAATGTTGACAGGAACACAGAATTCATCATCACTTGACCCTAAACGAAACTCAGGTAAACAACACGACATATTCATGAAAGTGGAACAGTTGTCTAGTTTGTTTTTGTCTGCTGTTGCCGTTGACATTGTGGTCCGGTGTTGCCGTTTCTCGCTATACTTCTTAACCATACACAATACAAAATCATATTTTGCTTTTAGTAAGCCTTTGTCTGCTACAAAGGTGTAGACACCAGAGTCATTTACTGTTAAGTTTTTGATGCTGACAAGATTTGTGATATTGAGGCGTCCCTTCGGGGTGTTCCAGTAGTAGGTAGCGGAACGTAACCTTCTACCAAACATTGAAACCCCCTTGGTGAAACCAGGTACAATTCTATTGCGTAATATTGTTAGTCTAGTAAGAATGCCATTATTTTCAGTTACCTTGAAGACTGAGGGGCGCATGCCGAAGTATTTAAATCCTTCTTTGATAAGAAATCCGTTGTTAACGAACGATCGATTATTTATAGTCTTGGTTGAGTATAAATAGGCCTCAAATATATTTGCATACGTAAACCTGTCTGGTTCATCTGGACAACTCAAAGGGTTTCCTCGCAAATCGTAAGAAGTTTCGTTCGGACGTAACGTTTT
>NW_017803976.1:2517302-2578482 GCF_001625305.1 Branchiostoma belcheri
CTTGCTTCTGCTGCAGATTTCAATTGTTTTCATATATGATTTCATGATCGAGAGATTGAACAACCAAAGTCTGGTCGTACTACAAAACGTTATTCTTTCGTTTTAAAAACAACAAGGGTCAAACTCTCATACTACGTGCATGAAAGAAGATGGCGTATGTATATTCTACATGAACTTCAATAAACTTTTATCGCTATCGTGCAAAATTCTGTAATGCGGAAACTGACCTGATCGTGATGTGAGAAGACCCAAAAGCAGACTCCGGGGAACTAGCAAGATCTCTGAGTCTGAGTATGAGGGAAACCGTGTAAGAAACCGTTTTTAACAAATGTCACGTGGTGCATTGCGACAAAATAAGCGTTCGTCATTGGTCCAATCCTATTAACGTCATCTCTCACACGTACATTGTAACTAAGAAACCAGTCTGTCATACAATTTACACATTCCCATTTCCGCCATAATGGCCTTGGCCCACCATACTAGCATCTGCAGATAGTAGATACAGTTAGTGGCACTTTTTTTTACAAACATGGCTTCTCTGCCCACTCCTATATATTAAATATGGCGAAGACAAGTAGTAGGTAGTCCATAATCCGATAGTTTTATTCACACATCTTTATATAAATTCATAGTTTTTAGATGAATGCCTATACAAATTCCGCTTGTCTCTAAAGAAAAGTAGTGAATGTTACCTTCAACGTCTGACTGTTTTTAAAATCCATCCAGTTGCTTGTGTAACAATTTCACAAGGTTACTATGTTCGTCATTCCGAAAGCCTTGAGGAGGGAGGCAATGAATAAAATCTAGTTGTGAAGTGTCAAGGAATCTGCACAGTGTGCAATATTCATGATGTAGCCATCTTGATGCCACAAGGACCGCAGTTTTACAATGTATTGTATGTTACTTTATATGTATTCTATTCTTTTGTTGTAACCTGTACTTAACCCAGCGGGTATGTGTGTACAATAGAGGTTTTCATTCATTCATCATTTCTGGGAAATACCTCAGTATCTTGCCACGTAACATTCTTCGGCTCCCTCCCCGAATTCTTCATCTTCACTGATGAAACATAGTAACGGTGTCGGTAACTGAACTTGGTAAAGATCGGTGACCTATCTAATGTGAACTGGTAACACTATCAATAGTTTATCGTGCTAAACCCCATTTGGTTAAACCACATTTGAGTTAAACCTCTCATGTCAGTCTAGTGTGTGGGCAGTGGCGAAGCTGGTTTCAACTTAATGGGCGTAACTTTCCAATGCTGATGTAGTAGCTGGTGATGTCTAAAACTTTCAGTGGCGTCATCATTAACAATTGTCGATGTGCATAACGTTATTACCATTATAACTGTCGATACGTATATAAATTTTTTCCTCTGTTTATTCAAATCATGGAGACAAGTACAAGTACAAGTACAAGTACAAGTACATATACATACACAACTACTTTTAACAAAAAAAATTTTACAGCCATATCCCCAAACTACACGGACCAATCACAAAGACAGAAACTAAAAAATGATGTCTAAATCACTTAGACACAAACAGGTCTTTAGACTGCCATAGATATCACAGATGAAGTTTCTTGACATTGTTGTCTTCGTCAGAAGGACTATGAAATTGTCTCGCGGGTTTTTGGTGAGATAAACTATTACCAAAGGTCTGTGCGTTTGGATGGAACATAGGTCTGAATTAGGGCACCCCCCGTTAGTATTAACTTATTACGCTGATCACAGCTTTCTGCTTTGTCTGAACATTGACTGAACCGACATGAGCGACTTTACTAGATCATCTATCTCATCTACGTTTGAGACTTATTTTTGCTGACCTGCACTAGATTAAGAAATGCTCACTCGTCCGTTATCGTTGCTGGACAACTTCGATATAGGACGCCCAAGTCCTCCGTAGTACTGGTACTGTCACGTACCGAGGTAATGTTTTAAGATTGCTGTCCATACAAGCTTTTACATGCTATCTCTCAGCCTAGAATTTGAATGGGTAGTACCGGTACTGTCACATACCGAGTTGATGTTTTCAGGCTGCTGTTCATACAAGCTATTTCTTGGAATAGAATGGGTAGTACCGGTACTGTCACATACCGAGTTGATGTTTTCAGGTTGCTGTTCATACAAGCTATTTCTTGGAATAGAATTGGTAGTACCGGTACTGTCACATACCGAGTTGATGTTTTCAGGTTGCTGTTCATACAAGCTATTTCTTGGAATAGAATGGGTAGTACCAGTACTGTAACATACCGAGTTAATGTTTTCAGGTTGCTGTTCATACAAGCTATTTCTTGGAATAGAATGGGTAGAACCAGTACTGTAACATACCGAGTTAATGTTTTCAGGTTGCTGTTCATACAAGCTATTTCTTGGAATAGAATGGGTAGTACCAGTACTGTCACATACCGAGGTGATGTTTTCAGGTTGCTGTTCATACAAGCTATTTCTTGGAATAGAATGGGTCATTTCGACTGAATTTGCATTTACCGCACAGTAGTGAGGTGTTGGGTTACTCTGATTTATTTTTGTGTCTTCATACACCGAATTCGCTGTTGCTATACCGTACATCATTTCTTTCTCATCAGACTCAGCGTCTCCGTAATCCCCAGATGTATCAACATTACTGTACTGGTGGATATCGGCTTGTGTAGTAAGGGCCGTGTCAGCAGTAGAACGAGATAGTGCCTCTTCTATACTCGTAAATGACGTAGTTTCCTCCGATTGGAAACGTCGTAGGGAGAAAGTGTTCGTATCTAGTCCATCCTTTGCGTAATTGTCTGCTATATTGGGTACGGCAGGAACGCAGACAATCATAGCTTGCACTCCCACGTGTAATGTTGCATGAAGCGAGTTACTGTTAGTGTTATTTGGGTCGGCACTGGACCGTTTTCTCCAACGCATTACGAAAGCCGAAATAATCATCAGAAAGAAAATTATAGCAGGAACGTTAATGGCAACAATCAACAAAACGTTAGGTCCAGGTGCCTTTGTGGTTTCTAAAGTAATGTTGACAGGAACACAGAATTCATCATTACTTGACCCTAAACGAAACTCAGGTAAACAACACGACATATTCATGAAAGTGGAACAGTTGTCTAGTTTGTTTTTGTCTGCTGTTGCCGTTGAAATTGTGGTCTGGTGTTGCCGCTCCTCGCTATACTTCTTAACCATACACAATACAAAATCATATTTTGCTTTTAGTTGGCCTTTGTCTGCTACAAATGTGTAGACACCAGAGTCATTTACTGTTAAGTTTTTTATGCTGACAAGATTTGTGATATTGAGGCGTCCATTCGGGGTGTTCCAGTAGTAGGTAGCGGAACGTAACCTTCTACCAAACATTGAAACCCCCTTGGTGAAACCAGGTACAATTCTATTGCGTAATATTGTTAGTCTAGTAAGAATGCCATTATTTTCAGTTACCTTGAAGACTGAGGGGCGCATGCCGAAGTATTTAAATCCTACTTTGATAAGATAGCCTTTGTTAACGAACGATCGATTATTTATAGTGTTGGTTGAGTATAAATAGGCCTCAAATATATTAAATTTTGCATACGTAAACCTGTCTGGTTCATCTGGACAACTCAAAGGGTTTCCTCGCAAATCGTAAGAAGTTTCGTTCGGACGTAACGTTTTTATGTCTTTCGGTATGTGGCTGATGTTGTTTAATCTAAGCATGACCAAATAGAGACGTTTACTGGGGATTAACTGGATTGCCCGCATAGGAAATACAGATATACGGTTTCCTGAGAGTTCTAGAAACTCCAAACTTTCCAAACCGTGAAAAGCATGTTCTGATATGTGAGAAATGTAGTTATGTGAGAGGATGAGATTGGTCAACGTCGTGAGTGTAGAAAAAGTGAATCGACGAAGAGAAACTATGTCATTTCTGTCAGCATCAAGGTGGACTAGCTCACGAAGGCCTTGAAACGTCTGTGGAAATATGCTGTTTATCTTGTTGTTGTCGACATAAAGGTATCGTATTTCAGGAGTTTGATTAAAATAGCCGATATGAATTATTTTGTTATTTGACAACCTTAGAACGTAGGTGTCTGGCCTGATAGAGTCTATCGGGACGCTTGTTAAGTTTTGTCCTGTAAAATCAGTGACTTTTCCCAAACTAACTGTTAGCAAAGTAAAGATGATGACGACAGACAGGGATTCCATCTTGCGTCAAGGTACAATAGCCTGCAGTTAAAGCTTCCTGTGGATACAAACAAAAAGGACGAACAAACAATTACAAGAAAGAAACATTCGTTCTCTCAAGCACGGGTTTAGATCCATGGAAATGCATTTATTTCTTAATTGGACAAGGTAGGACGGCTGAAAGCCTCTGCCCAGGGCATTCACTAAATTGCCTATATATTGACCCAAGCTAGTCTATAATTTATCAATAGAAAGCTGATCTTATCCTTGAATACCAGAACTATATATTTGCCCTGCCTTTTTATGGAGATGAGTGAGTCAGATCTTTAAAAAATCACAATGTTAACAAAAATGGTACTCACCGGTTCCATCAAACGATTACTACTCGTAGCATGTTGTGGCGAAACTAGGTGATGAATACATATTTTCTGTGGATAATTTGAAGTAGAGCAATCGCAAAGAGACAACTAACCTGAGGGACACTAAACGGTAGTTGAGGCTTTTTGAAACTACACTTGCTTCTGCTGCAGATTTCAATTGTTTTCATATATGATTTCATGATCGAGAGATTGAACAACCAAAATCTGGTCGTACTACAAAACGTTATTCTTTCGTTTTAAAAACAACAAGGGTCAAACTCTCATACTACGTGCATGAAAGAAGATGGCGTATGTATATTCTACATGAACGTCAATAAACTTTTATCGCTATCGTGCAAAATTCTGTAATGCGGAAACTGACCTGATCGTGATGTGAGAAGACCCAAAAGCAGACTCTGGGGAACTAGCAAGATCTCTGAGTCTGAGTATGAGGGAAACCGTGTAAGAAACCGTTTTTAATAAATGTCACGTGGTGCATTGCGACAAAATAAGCGTTCGTCATTGGTCCTTCCTATTAACGTCATCTCTCACACGTACATTGTAACTAAGAAATCAGTCTGTCATACAATTTACACATTCCCGTTTCCGCCATAATGGCCTTGGCCCACCATACTAGCATCTGCAGATAGTAGATTCAGTTAGAGGCACTTTTCTTTACAAACATGGCTTCTCTGCCCACTCCTATATATTAAATATGGCGAAGACAAGTAGTAGGTAGTCCATAATCCGATAGTTTTATTCACGCATCTTTATATAAATTCATAGTTTTTAGATGAATGCCTATACAAATTCCGCTTGTCTCTAAAGAAAAGTAGTGAATGTTACCTTCAACGTCTGACTGTTTTTAAAATCCATCCAGTTGCTTGTGTAACAATTTCACAAGGTTACTATGTTCGTCATTCCGAAAGCCTTGAGGAGGGAGACAATGAATAAAATCTAGTTGTGAAGTGTCAAGGAATCTGCACAGTGTGCAATATTCATGATGGAGCCATCTTGATGCCACAAGGACGGCAGTTTTACAATGTATTGTATGTTACTTTATATGTATTCTATTCTTTTATTGTAACCTGTACTTAACCCAGCGGGTATGTGTGTACAATAAAGGTTTTCATTCATTCATCATTTCTGGGAAATACCTCAGTATCTTGCCACATAACATTCTTCGGCTCCCTCCCCGAATTCTTCATCTTCACTGATACTAACGGTGTTGGTAACTGAACTTGGTAAAGATCGGTGACCTATCTAATGTAAACTGGTAACACTATCAATAGTTTATCGTGCTAAACCCCATTTGGTTAAACCACATTTGAGTTAAACCTCTCATGTGAATCTAGTATGTGGTCAGTGGCGAAGCTGGTTTCAACTTAATGGGCGTAACTTTCCAATGCTGATGTAGTAGCTGGTGATGTCTAAAACTTTCAGTGGCGTCATCATTAATAACAATTGTCGACGTGCATAACGTTATTACAATAACTGTTGATACGTATATACATTTTTTCTTCTGTTTATTCAAATCATGGAGACAAGTACAAGTACAAGTACATATACATACACAACTACTTTTAACAAAAAACTTTTACAGCCATAACCCCAAACTACACGGACCAATCACAAAGACAGAAACTAAAAAAATGATGTCTAAATCACATAGACACAAACAGGTCTTTAGACTGCCATAGATATCACAGATGAAGTTTCTTGACATTGTTGCAGAATGAAGCTTAAATCCATGTACAATAAAGGTTTATTTGTTTAATTCATACCCTATTAAAGCCCATATAAATACTCATGTTAAACATGTTCACTTAAAGAGTCTGAAGGAGACATTAATTTCAGATATTTTCAGATTTCAGTAATGTGATGAATACCAGAAGCCCCTGTCTTTCTTTGATATTCAACATGCTAGGATACATACATCAGATACAATCTAAAAATATAAACAATCACCATAACATCATTACATCAGTTGTTCAAATGTATATACAGTTGTACTTCACGCTGTTGGCCAGATTTATAAGAAAAAGTTCCCGCTCTACCTTTCCATTTGATACGATTATTGCCATGACTGCTTGAAGTCAAACACTATGAAATACAAATGAGGAGTGCATAAAAAAATTTCTGTAAGCGTATATGTTTCAGAATAAAATTGGTTAAGAAAACAACTTCTCAAGATCCTTCAAATTGTTCTCTATATGTACATAGAAATACACTAGTCAACCAATGATTATACCAGCAAATACAGTACACATTATAAGTCGGCTAAATCACACAAGAATACTCAGAAGGTTAACACCGACTCTGATTTAATAGCTCTGTAGATAGAATACAGACAGTGCTGCATGTTTTAACCCTAAACAGTACACCTGGTGTCCGCGCGGACCCCAGCACTATATATTCTGTAATATCTTTTTTGTTTCTAAACATTTTTTTCTGAAATTTTAGGTAATTGTCACCCACAAAGTTGTCTCTCAATACAGTGCAGAAAACTCCGTTTCTATCATTTCTAAAAAAATTATATCTGATTTTCTTTTGGGGTCCGCGCGGACCCCAGCCGGCTTTCGATCATAATGGATACACTGGGGTTCTTATACATTACCTTATTTCCGTTTTTATATGTTTTTATGCACTCATCGTATGTCTACCAAGTTTTCAGAGAATGGTGTAGTAATAGAATTAAATTTTAATAACTTTGGTGTAATTATGACGTCATATGACGTCAGAGCTAATAATATAATCCGCCATATTGGATTTTGACCAATGACGTCATCAAATTAGCATATTCTATGCATGTAAAATGATCTAACTTATATTTAATTATGTAAGATGTTATTAATGTTGGAAAAGAAGTGTAATTTAATATAAAACTCAGAAAATTTTTATGTTTAAACCAAAATTACTTCTATTTTCAAAAAAACTGCCTGCTAGAAACCCGTTGCCATGGCAACACAAGAAAACATCAACTTACTAGTATTAAACTAATAGGAACTTTTTTCCAGATACATTTTAGGAAAGGTCTCCAAATTTGATACTTCTAGCGCAAGCCGTTTAGCCGCTATCTGAGATCAAAGTTGGGCCTCAAAAGCCCCTTCAGTCTGAAATGGGCTTAAAAATCGGGTATTTCTTCTTGTCTTCTTTTCTTCACCAAAAAATAGAAAAAGTTCAAAATGTATGATTTTTGTATGTAATGTGGACACAGAGGTTCCCACGTCAGTTTGCAAAACAATTCAGCTGGTAGCATGTTAATAATTTCTAAAAATTAGCAAAAAACTGTTCTGGGGTCCGCGTGGACCCCAGGTGTACAGATTAATCAGTCCGGGAAGGTGTACTGTTGAGGGTTAAAGGTTTGATTTTTTGCAAGGAGCTTTACAATACCAAGAAGGTTATTAAACGTACCTCCTTTCTTCTAATGGAACTTAAGTGGCATATAATACATAGTATTAACTTATTACGCTGATCACAGCTTTCTGCTTTGTCTGAACATTGACTGAACCGACATGAGCGACTTCACTAGATCATCTATCTCATCTACGTTTGAGACTTATTGTTGCTGACCTGCACTAGATTAAGAAATGCTGCCATTGGTCACTCGTCCGTTATCGTTACAGGACAACTTCGATATAGGACGCCCAAGTCCTCCGTAGTACCGGTACTGTCACGTACCGAGGTAATGTTTTAAGATCGCTGTCCATACAAGCTTTTACAAGCTATCTCTCAGTCTAGAATTTGAATAGGTAGTACCGGTACTGCCACATACCGAGTTGATGTTTTCAGGTTGCTGTTCATACAAGCTATTTCTTGGAACAGAATAGGTAGTACCGGTACTGTCACATACCGAGTTGATGTTTTCAGGTTGCTGTCCATACAAGCTAAGTCTTGCAATAGAAAGGTTCATTTCGTCTGAATTTGCATTTACCGCACAGTAATGTGATGTTGAGTTACTCTGATTTAGGTTTGTGTCTTCATACACAGAATTTGCTGTTGCTATACCGTACATCATTTCTTCTTCATCGGGCGCAGCGTCTTCAAAATCCCCAGATGTATCAACAATACTGTACTGGTGGATTTCGGCTTGTGTAGCAAGGGCCGTGTCAGCAGCAGTACAAGATCGTGCCTCTTCTATAAATGACCGAGTTTCATCCGATTGGAAACGTCGTAGGGAGAGAGTGTTCTGATCTAGTCCATCCTTTGCGTAATTGACTGCTATATTGGGTACGGCAGGAACACAGACAATCATAGCTTGCACTCCCACGTGTAATGTTGCATGAAGCGAGTTACTGTTAGTGTTATTTGGGTCGGCACTGGTCCGTTTTCCCCAACGCATTACGAAAGCCGGAATAATCATCAGAAAGAAAATTATAGAAGAAACGGCAATGGCAACAATCAACAATACGTTAGGTCCAGGTGCCTCTGTGGTTTCTAAAGTAATGTTGCCAGGAACACAGAATTTGTCATCACTTGACCCAGGTAAACAACAGGACTTATTTATAAAACTGAAACAGTTGTCTAGTTTGTTTTTGTCTGCTGTTGCCATTGAAATTGTGGTCTGGTGTTGCCGTTCTTCGCTATGCTTCTTAACCATACACAATACAAAATCATATTTTGCTTTTAGTTCGCCTTTGTCTGCTACAAGAGTGTACGAACCAGAGTCATTTACTGTTAAGTTTTTGATGCTGACAAGATTTGTGATATTGAGGCGTCCATTCGGGGTGTTCCAGTAGTAGGTAGCGGAACGTAACCTTCTACCAAACATTGAAATCATCTTGGTTAAACGAGGTACAAGACTGTTGCTTAATATTGTTAGAATGCCATTATTTTCAGTTACCTTGAGGACTGAGGGGTGCATGCCGAAGTATTTAAATCGTTCTTTGATGAAATATCCTTTGCCAACGGACGATCGATTATTTATAGTGTTAGTTGTGTATAAAAAGGCCTCAAACTTATTTGCATACGGTAACCTGTCTAATTTGTCTGGACAACTCAAAGGGTTTCCTCGCAAATCGTAAGAAGTTTCGTTCGGACGTAACGTTTTCAAGTCTTTCGGTATGTGGCTAATATTGTTTAATATAACTATGACCAAATAGAGATGTTTACTGGGGATTAATTTGATAGCCCACATCGGAAATACAGATAGACGGTTTCCTGAGAGTTCTAGAAACTCCAAACTTTCCAAACCGTGGAAAGCATGTTCTGATATATGAGAAATGTAGTTATGTGAGAGGATGAGATTGGTCAACTTCGTGAGTGTAGAAAAAGTGAATCGACGAAGAGAAGCTATGTCATTTCTGTCAACATCAAGGTGGACTAGCTCACGAAGGCCTTGAAACGTCTGTGGAAATATGCTGTTTATCTTGTTGTTGTCGACATAAAGGTATCGTATTTCAGGAGTTTGATTAAAATAGCCGATATGAATTATTTTGTTATTTGACAACCTTAGAACGTAGGTGTCTGGCCTGATAGAGTCTATCGGGACGCTTGTTAAGTTTTGCCCTGTAAAATCAGTGACTTTTCCCAAACTAACTGTTAGCAAAGTAAAGAAGATGACGATAGACAGGGATTCCATTTTGCGTCACGGTACAATAGCCTGCAGTTAAAGCTTCCTGTGGATACAAACAAAAGAACGAACGAACAATTACAACAGAAACCACAGAAAAAAGCGCTCTCTCAAGTAGAGCCTGAGGTTTAGGCCTCGGTTTATATTTCAATGTGTTAAGTGTTTTACTTGGCTTTCTTTTCTGTAAGGCCACACCGACTTAATTTTATGGATGACATCCGCGCGCGCATCGATTTTCGCCTGTTCTCACAAAACAAAGAAGAAAAAAAAAAAAGATCACGTCATCCGGGACTCTGGCCTGGATAGTCCACGGTAGCTTACTATATAGCGACAGTACGGAGCCGGTGGTAACTCTGGAGAATGCCGCCCAGGCTACCAAACTCCAAAGGTCCACGACTCACTAGGTGTGGCCTAATGGTATCTGTTTTTTGCCAGCAAAAAGGGGGTATGAGATCATGCCCTGCCAACAATAGGTAATACTATCTTGCCAATTTGATTTTATCTAGCAGCCATCAAACGATCTGCTTGGAGATTACCAAAAAATGTTCTTCGTTGCAAGGAACAGCAACAAGAAGTCGTTCTTGTTATAAAACAAATAAGGAACAAAAGACTCATGCTACGTGCACGACCAAAGATGGGGAAGATGATTTTAACATTCCCCTCCCATAGAGACAAATATTTCAGTTACCATACAAAATCACAATAGACTCCGCAAGCAGGATGTTCCAATTTAAACTTTTACAATAGTTTCTTGCTACCAACAGAATGTTGTATGTTTGGAATATCAAAAGTATTTCGAAATGTTCTATATGTGGGGAGGATGAAGAAACAACTAAACACTTTTTTTGGAATTGTTACATTGTATTTTCATTTTGGAAAAAGGTTTAAATTTGGTAATTTCATAACGGGACACTACTTGAATATTAGTTACCCATTGGATGTGTTGTTGGGTAATTTGCCGGGCGAGGCGCCAATCACCGCTAACGTTATAATTCTATTGGGCAAAATATATATTTTTAAAAGCCGCGAGACAGCAAAGCTATCCATCCACACTTTTATAGATTTTGTTAAAAATGTACACCGAATGGAAAAGCATATAGCAACAGTTACCAAAATAGGTAAACATAACAAAAAGTGAGAACTTTTATGCCCTTTACTTGTTTAAGAATTTTCAAATACGAATAGTAAGTAATGTGTGTTTTGGTGTGTGTGTGTGTGTGTGTGTGTGTGTGTGTGTGTGTGTGTGTGTACTGTTGTTTTACTGTCTATGTATATTTTTTGTTTTGTCGAATAAAGCCTTGTCTTAAAAAGATGGAATATGCTACATGAACGTGTCCAATAAAAACGGTGAAGGAAGACTTCAATCGTGGATGGTGCAAAATTGTGTAATGTGGAAACTTACCTGATCGTGATGTTCGAAGGCTCAAAAGAGGGGAGAACCAGCTAGATCTCTGTCTGCGTATGAAGTAGACCGCCGAAGAAACCGTTTTTTATCGAATGTCATGTGGTGCATTGCGACAGAATAAGCGTCCGTCATTGGCCGTTTGGTGCACCGTGCATTGCAAACGTCACCTCTTACAAGTAACTAATAAGCGGGACGGAGTGTTGTAAACAGCCTACAAATTAGTCTATGTAGCTACCATACAACTTACACATTTCCCATGTCGGCTTTCCTGGCCTTGGGCCACCATAATAACATCCTTAGATGGGGGGGGGGGATTACAGCTAGGGGCACTTTCTTCTTTTTACTCCGTGAAGGAGGTCAGGACCTCCGGACGGAGTGTTGTAAACAGCCCACAAATTAGTCTATATTGCTACCATACAAGTTACACATTTCCCATGTCTGCTTTCCTGGCCTCGGGCCACCATACTAACATCCTCAGATGGGGGATGCAATCAATTAATCAATCAATCAATCAATCAATCAATCAATCAATCTTTATTGCGCAACAATTGCAACAGGTACAATGTATGGCAAGTATAGACAAGAATAACAATACTAAAATCTACTTCTAAATGACTAACTCTAGACGCTACGCTGTAATTGTGTACTATGAGTTATATAACATATATGGAACATGGATACAGTATTAACATCCATTCGAAGTGTCAGAGATGATATGGTTTCTTTTCTGGAGAGCGGAAGATATGAATTGGCCTATATATAAGGATATTGGTTCAGGACATGACATAAGTAAATTAAAAGTATCTGAGCTTGTTCTAGGTAAAGTAAGGTTTGAGTTACGTGAGATCATGTTCATAAGTGTCAGCCTTTCTTCAGTGTACGTGGGACAAAATTATAAGAAGTGAAATTCGTCTTCAACATTGTGTTTACATGTAGGACAGCGTCTCTGAGTGACAGTTAGAGGCACGTCCTTCTTTTTCTGTATCAACATTCAGTGGTGAAGGCATTTATTAGAAAGCCCATATTCCATAATCGTATTCACACATCTTCATATCAATTCATAAATCTTTAATAAATACCTACCGATTCTACTAGTCACTGGCGAAAATTAGTGGATGCTACCTGGAAGTTTTCAAAATCTATTAGTATCCAGTTACTGAAGTAACAATTTCCTTGTGTATGTTTCGCAAGGTTACTATGTTCTTCAATCTGGAAGCCTTGTGGGGAGAGACAATGAATAAAATCTAGCTGTACTCTCTCCGGGGCAAGGAACCTACACCTTGGCCATGGGTTATTCATGATGTAGTAATCCTGATGCCACAAGGACCGCAGTTTCATTTCCAAGGATGTCAACATTGATGAGTCCAAGGAAGTACCCAAGGGTGAGGATTATTGTCGGGAAAAACATTGCATTAGCCTGCATCAGATATACTTTTGTCCGATTGGAAACGTCGCAGGGAGAAAGTGCTCGTATCTAGTTCTTCCTTTGCGAAACTTTCTGCCTCAATCTGAAAGCCTTGAGAAGAGAGACAATGAATACAATCCAGCTGTACTCTCTCCGGGGCAAGGACCCTAAGGGTAAGGATTATTGTCGGGAAAACATTGCATTATCCTGCCTCAGATATCCGCCGGCCCACTTCCCGAATTCTGCATGTTCATAATTAAACATACTAACGGTGTTAGTAACTGAACTTGGTATATATAGGTTACTTTGATTGAATTTGCATTTACTGCACAGTAATGAGGTGTTGGGTTACTCTGATTTAGGTTGTGTCTTCATACACAGAATTTGCTGTTGCTATGCCATATGGCCTTACTTCCTCGACGGACTTAGTAGTTTCGTTCCGATTGGAAACGTCGTAGGGAGAAACTTGCTGCTCAATCTGCAAGCCTTCAGGAGGGAGACAATGAATACAATCTAGCTGTACTGTCTCCGGGGCAAGGAACCTACACCTTGGCCATGGGCTATTCGTGATGTAGTAATCCTGATGCCACAAGGATCGCAGTTTCATTTCCAAGAATGTCAACATTGATGAGTCCAAGGAAGTACCCAAGGGTAAGGATTATTGTCGGGAAAAACATTGCATTATCCTACCACATAACATCCGCCAGCCCCCTTCCCGAATTCTGCATGTTCATAATTAAACATACTAATGGTGTTAGTAACTGAACTTGGTATATATAGGTTACTTTGATTGAATTTGCATTTACTGCACAGTAGTGAGGTGTTGGGTTACTCTGATGTAGGTTTGTGTCTTCATACACAGAATTTACTGTTGCTATACCATACGGCCTTACTTCCTCGACTAACTCAGTATAGTAGTTTCGACCGATTGGAAACGTCGCAGGGAGAAAGTGTTCGGATCTAGCTCTTCCAAACTCAGTAGGGTTAAGTCATTTTCTGGGCCCCCAGTGAAATGGGCGTTGGCTCCCCTTGGCAACACATAGCAACCACCTTTGACCGCAATTTTCACAATTTTTCCCCATTGTTCGATAATTGCCCCCTCTCCACCCAGTGTGAAAACTTCTTAGGTAGGGTGCCGCTGGATGCTACCTGGCACCCTGTGGAGTGTGAACGGCCTTGGTGCTTGGCTGTCTAGAAAACCAAGCTAGGATGTGTATTGTAAGGAATTAACAATGCCACTTCAAAACGTTTTCCTGTGTCTATAAACTATTTCAAATGTTTAACTTTGATAGATCAACATTTCGACATACAGAAAGGCACATTATTATAGATCCATACAGAGCCTCAGCTGTTGTAATATTATATAAATATCATAGGCTTGTAGCCTGGCATAAGACATAATTTTGCAAGACTTCCAGGTAAATTACAGAAACCATAAATGTAGAAAATCAAATCAGATTTTTTTACCTGCTTGCAGAAACTGAGCTTCCCATCCGGCAAACCAGTAACGTTATAATTGTAACTTAGAATTGTGAATAATGTAGACATTCCCTCACTATAATCAAGGCCCTGGCCCTGCGTATTACTACAGTGTGATTCAAGACTCGAATCAAACTGTGATGAACTTGTACCCTTGCTGGTAGAAAATATTAACGACCAGGGGAGCAATTTCAACTTAGCCCAATTCTGTTGCGCTGACTCAGAAACTTTGAAACATATGTATCAGGCGAGGTCAACTGCGAGATTAAGCACTACGCATGCGTACGCGTGTTGACAGAGCAATTCAAAATGGCGTCTCCTGCCCAGCCATATCCTACATGTACATTGTACACGGGTAACGGTTGACAGTCTGGTTTTGTCTCTTTTGTTGAGAGTTGTGGATACACATGTACGTTTTGCTTAGTTTTTTCCCCCCAAAGGCACTGCTGTTATTTGAAAAGTCACATTTCATGATAGGTATGACCATGTTAATTTTTATGGAAACCACATGTGTATGTAGGTTGCACTTGAAAACTTCTGATAAGATAAAGAGAATTGTTTATACACCCCCCATACTTGTGAACATGTTTGTGTATTGTTTTTAAAACCAAGCCAAGCTGTGTCTGGCACGTATGCCACCGCCGGGTAAAGGTGTGAACAGCCAGGCCATTGTTCTGCCCAGGTAGTCTGCTCTCCTACCGTGAGGTGCTATACCAACAAATTGATTAGCCATATTGTTCCCAAATAACAACAAAGAGGTCATATTTCACATCTAGGGATGCCAAAAGTCTAAATTTTGTAGTCCGTTTTTTAATCAAGTGGTGCTTGCTCAGATTATATTATTCTAACTTACAACAAAGATGGTTGGAAAGAAGACAAGTTGTACAACAATCTCTCGTTGAGACCATTATCTTGGAGGATTCCAGTGCTCAGCTATGCCTTCATGAATATTTCCAATGGCATATTTTTGTCAATTTTTTTATATAATATGAAAAATCTTTGTTCTAGTTATAGTTCTAGACACAGCCTCAACGGGATGTTGTAGAGTTTTCTTTGCTGAATGCGTACATACCAAATTTGTCTTTAAAAAGGATGTCTCTGCGAAGCACGAGGTGTTTAAAGGTAGCTAAATTGACAAGTGCTTATTATATTAATATTGAGATATGGATAAGGTATATGTGAAACAAATGTGGTCAGATTGTATCTTAACAATATGCATCATCAAAACATGTCAGCAATTTTGGACAGAAAACATCAGGAAATTGTGAATTACGCATGAAAGTTGGGTCAGAAGTTAATTATGCTGGAGGGTCAAAATTGACTTAACCTTACTGAGAAACTTTCTGCTCCATTTCAAAGCCTTGAGGAGAGAGACAATGAATACAGTCTAGCTGTACTGTCTCCGGGGCAAGGAACCGACACCTTGGCCATGGGTTATTCGTGATGTAGTAATCCTGATGCCTCAAGGACCGCAGTTTCATTTCCAAGGATGTCAACATTGATGAGTCCGAGGAAGTACCCAAGGGTGAGGATTATTGTCGGGAAAAACATTGCATTATCCTACCTCAGACATCCGCCAGCCCCCTTCCCGAATCGTGCATGTTTGCATCATTGCATTATGCTATTATATCCTACCACATAATATCCGCCAGCTCTCTGCATGTTCATAATTAAACATGGTAACGGTCCTGGTAACTGAACTTGGTATAGTTCAGACTGTTCAGTGACCTAACTGTACCAAGAACTGGTAACAATATCACCAGTTTGTTAGATTAAACCTCATTTTGGTTAAACCCTACTGTGTAAACCCTATTGTGTAAATCACACGAAGTAAACCTCACATGGCTATCGCATTTAAAAAATAAAGTAACAGTGAATACAATCATACTGTCAAGCTTTCCAATGAAAAAAAAACAGACACGGGAATGATTCAGATTGTATTCATTGCACCATTTAATGTACTGAACCATCAATGCGTCCAATTCAATCAAAGTTTTTTTTTTGTTCACACAAAACGAAAATGGAGATGTCTGATTGACATTCACACTGAAGGGCAGACATATACACCTTTGAGGGACACCAGCGATGATTTGAAATAATTATAATAATGATATAAATGTAAACATTGTTCTCCTTGGAAGACCAACAGACCAGATGTTGCGAAATTGACTTTTTCTTTCCTTATGTACAACAAAAAAAACAAGTAATTTACTGACACTAGGCTTAAAAGTATCAGCCTTCCACATAATACACCCCATGGTCTATGAATTGAAGTCAAGCGCTTCACCATGAATATACTTAATCACAAATTACTACATGTAGTAATGACAGTCAATTTCCTCGATACAATATTATCATATTCAGCTAATATTTTCTCATCTTATAATTACATACAATTTACGATGGGTGTTCCTTAAATGTTCTCTTCACGGTTTAAAGTAATCCTCTGTTTATGCATTACAATATTAATATACTAGAGAGGCCGACATTTTGCTTGGGA
Source organism: Branchiostoma belcheri (assembly GCF_001625305.1). NCBI lineage: Eukaryota > Metazoa > Chordata > Leptocardii > Amphioxiformes > Branchiostomatidae > Branchiostoma > Branchiostoma belcheri. Next base: position 2,534,173 of record NW_017803976.1, read on the forward strand.
GCAAATACAGCATATTTCAGTCCATCTCCCTCCCACGCAAAAGTGGACTATTCCAAACTTACCCCAGTGTAAAAACTGGCAAAGATTCTCAAATAAATGGATTATATAGTAGCTATGTAATTAAGAACAAAGATGCAAGAGCAAGCACATTGAATATCGAAAGCTTTACTAGTCTTATTACAGGTATGCAAATACTAACAATGATGAGATTTGATACATTTTTAAAAGGTCTTAGGCACATAAAAATTGAATGTGTGGGTCATTACGCACGACTTACGTGCAATGTGACTTTAGGTAACCCGCTATGGAACACATGTTCCATGGCCAACGGCAGATGGAACAGGCCATTCTTTAGATAGAACATGGAACGGGTATAGCACTTTTGGCCCTTTTTTTGCTGAAAATAGCCATTAAAGTCCCCCAAATGAGTCATTTGGAAGTGGTGTATGCCAAATATGTGACTGCTATTCTGAAGACACATCTTCAAGGTACCCTTATACCGAATTTCAGATCATTTGGTTGTAAAACCAGGGCTCAGGATCCAAAAATCCATTTTTTTGGCGAAAAATGCCCCAAAAAAACCTTCATAAAAATTTTTCAAAGGCATGTATCAAAAAATGAAAAAAAACGACCTGGGGGTATTCGCCCACTCTACCTCCATCCCAAATTTCAAGTCATTTGGCTGAATGATGGCGGAGTTGAATCCCTTTGAGTGTTTGGCAGGAGAAGGAGAAGAAACATCAGAGAACACAATATATTTCATCCATACCATGGTATGGACTGAAATATAATAAAAGTAAGGAAAATACTGTATAGCCAAGTTCTGACTGGTAGTGTAAGATATTGGCTGTCAGTTACAATCATGACTAAGTCTTGTACAGTTCTCTATATATGTTATGGTATATTATAGATTCTGCTTCTCACTTTTTCATAGACTGCCAAAATTGACATCACAATTACAAGACATTTTTCTAGATACACTTACCATCAATTGGAAGCTAATTCAGCTGTTGGTATTAATTTAAAGTTAATTGAAGTTACAATATCATGTAGGTATATGTACAATGTCATGTATATTATGATACTAGTTTTACACATTTTGATACTTTGATAGGGCTGATAAGAAACTTGAAAGTTGAACAAAGTTGGTTTTCCAAAAACAGTATGTTGCAGATAGTATTGTCTTGCTTAATAATATGTAATTTAGGTACAATTCATAATCTGGATCATTCTGCACAGTTTGATAATGTTACTTTGGAAAACAATACACTTAGAAAATGTTTAAATCTGTTAAAAACATTCCATTTGCCCAGTATCTGTCCCTTACATTAGTTCAAGCTGCTAGACAGTGGGATATTTCTGTGGTTTTCAAGTTACAATCATTATAATAATAATTATACATGTACTAGGTATATGTACATGCATCTACATTTTACACACTTAAGTGTCATATTTCTGTGGTTATGGAGAAGTCAATTCAACATTTAGAACTTTATTCACTGCTGGACAGTTCACAGTAAGGAGCACGTCCTTATTTCTGTGCTCTGGGCTGAGAAAATGGATTTTCAAGGATATTATCCAATGTAGGGACCATGTAATATGTAGCCTCAAGGACAGCTATATTACATGTTGGCTGCATAAATGATATCCAGGCTGGTTTTTGCCTCCATGTATGGAGGATATTGTTTTTGTGTGTTTGTGTGTGTCTGACTGTGTGTTCGTACAATTGAGTGACACACGTGGGTGGAGGAATTTCCTAACCACAGACCACAAAAGGTCTGACATAGGAAGTTCCCAGAAACCAGTATTTTTATTTTATGACGATTTACCACATTTGTGGAAGGATTGACATAACAGGTGACTATCACCTCTTCAAAGATGTCAACCCCGAGACCAGACTGTAAGGCTTGAACCACTCACACCGGAAAGGTCCCCTACTCTTTTCGATAAGTGCGGTGGGTTCCGAAGTTTAACGTGCGTGGGGTGTGGCTCTCCCAAACACGGGACCTCCATTTAACATCCTATCCGAGGGACGTCCCTAGCCGAAGCTAGGTACTCATTTACACCTGAGTGAAGTGACGAAAGTCGTGTAAAGTGCCTTTCCCAATGGCACAAGATCGGTGACATGGGCAGGGTTCGAACCCACGACCTCTCGGGTGTTAGCCGAACGCACTACCGACTGCGCCACACGACCCCACAGTAGGAAGTTGGTCTGTAGTCCGTCATACAGATTTTAGTCTACCAAAATTTTCAGGAACTATATTAGCACCTCTATCCAATCATATGATAGAAAAATGTCCTCTTATATAAAATCATATATCTGGCAGTCGCACAGGTATCAGATTCTAAAGGGTTTGTTTTATTTAGACTTATAGAGTGATCTGCTAAATCTAAGTGGTCCTTTTACCAAGTGAACATTTTCAACAAATTATGCGCTGAGTAGGACAAAATGCATCAATTAGTATGATTGTCCAAACTAAAGTTTATGTTGGATCTGCATGTGTGGCTGGCTGGGTCTAGAGCTCACAATGCAAGGTTCCATTTTAAGGAATCAGGGGACTTCATCTCTCTTTCATTATATCATACCTATTAGGAAAGGAAAGGTCTCCCATGCCCTTATGCAGAGCGTAGGGTGGTGCCCATATCCATTTCTGTAGCCCTTGGGCGACACACAGTTTTGCAATGCACTACAGCAGGGGGCTGGTCCACTGGTAGTGCTGTGTGTTTGACCTTCCCACACTCTTTCTCATATGTGCTGAGTGCTAAGCAGAGAAAGAAGTGTGTACCAAAGTCTTTGGTATGACCAAGCCGGGGTTTGAACTCACGACCTCCCGGTTACAAAGCGAGCACTCTACCAATTGAGCTATTGCACCGGTATTATACCTATTAGGCCACACTGATTTAATATTATGGATAACATCCACGATTCCCCCTGTTCTAAAAAAAAATCATCACCTCTGACGCTCTGGCCTGGGTGCCATCCTCTGTAGTCCATGGTAGCTACATGTAGGGAGCCAGTTGTAACTATGGAGGACGGCACCCAGGCTGCTGGAGCCCCACGGAACCCAAGAAATCAGTACAGTGCCGACTCATAAAAGACCAGCATGTGCTGGCTTGTAAAAATCGCTATGTACCGCAAATTCACAATACCAGCTTTGTATTCCAGTTTTTGGGCTGGAATTTTTTTTAATTCGCCCACGCACTAGTTTGGGGGTTATGTCTTTAGAAGATGTAATCCATAAAATTAGGACAGTGTGGCCTTCGTTGCAGTTAACTGCTGTACATTAGTGTTTGTACAGTGGAAAGCATTTTGGTGCAGGCATCAGGGAGGAGTATTGTTCTTCCTCTACTTGTTCAGTCTGATTGTAAAAAATGATGCCACTGATGATGAGGGCAGTACCTGCTACTGAACCAAAAACAGCACCAAGAAGTGCAGGTAGGGACAAAGTGAGCGCAGGGTCGGTTTGTTTTGAAGGTGAAAAGACACCAGAAACAGGTGAAGATGTTATAGAAGAGTTATGGACAGTACTGGGTTCTGGGCTGTTTGTAGCCACTGTGGTAGGTGGAGGGGAAGTAACTGGGGACATCAAACCAGTTGTTGGACCTTCACAGATCAGATCTTCAGGACTGACATCTTTAAGCTCTAGCCCATGGAGGCTGTCAGGTTGGGAACAAGTGATCTGGTTTTCAAATGGATAAGACCCTGTCATTTTCAACCTAAAGCCCACCATCCTACAGTCACACTGCCAGGGGTTGTTGTCAATGATTACAGTAGAGATGGATGAAAGTATGTCATGGGCCACAGAGGGAAGGGTTGTGATGTTGTTGCCAGACAGGCTGAGGTCTCTCAGTTGCAGCAGATTTGCCAGTAAGTTAGATGGAATGGTTTGAATGTGGTTGTTGTACAGGTACAAGCTTCTCAGTTGTGGTGTTGAGTTAAAAGTTCCAGCCTGAATATCTGTGATGTCATTATATTGTACTTGAAGTTCCTGCAAGTTTCCCAGCCCTGTGAACATGTCAGATCTGAGGCTTGTTAACTTGTTGTTAGACAGGTACAGCCTTCTCAGTTGTGGTATCGAATTAAAGGTTCCATCCTGAATATCACTGATCTCATTATTGCGCAGCGAAAGGCCCCCCAAGTTTCCCAGCCCTGTGAACATGTCAAATCTGAGGGTTGTTAACTTGTTGTTATACAGTTCCAGCCTTCTCAGTTGTGGTGTTGGATTGAAAGTTCCAGCCTGAATATCACTGATCTCATTATAGGATAGAGAAAGTTCCTGCAAGTTTACCAGCCCCGTGAACATGCCAGATCTAAGGGTTATTAATTTGTTGTTATACAGGGCCAAGTTTTTCAGTTGTGGTGTATGATCAAAAGTTCCAGCCTGAATATCAGTGATGTCATTATTGTTTAGATAAAGGTTCTCCAAGTTCCCCAGCCCTGATAACATGTCAGATCTGAGGGTTATTAACTTGTTGTTATGCAGGGCCAAGTTTTTCAGTTGTGGTGTATGATCAAAAGTTCCAGCCTGAATATCAGTGATGTCATTATTTTGTAGCCAAAGTTGCTGCACGTTTCCCAGCCCTGTGAACATGTCCGTTCTGAGCACTGTTAACTTGTTGTGATGCAGCAACAAGTTTTCTAGTTGTGGTGTTGGATTGAAAGTTCCTGCCTGAATATCACTAGTACTTATGTCATTATTCTCTAGCGAAAGCCTCTCCAAGTTCCCCAGCCCTGTGAACATGTCAGATCTGAGGGTTGTTAATTTGTTGTTAGACAGTTCCAAGCTTGTCAGTTGTGGTGTTGAGTTAAAAGTTCCAGCCTGAATATCACTGATGTTATTCTTGTATAGACCAAGTGTCCACAAGTTTCCCAGCCCTGTGAACATGTCAGATCTGAGGGTTGTTAACTTGTTGCCATACAGGTACAAGTATCTCACCTGTTGTGTTGGATTGAAAGTTCCAGCCTGAATATCAGTGATGTTATTATTGGATAGAGAAAGGCTCTGCACATTTCCCAGTCCTGTGAACATGCCAGCTTTGAGGATTGTAAGGCGGTTTCCATAGAGATCTAAGCTCGTCAAGTTTGACAGGTGATAGAATGCCTGGCTGTTGATAGTAGAAATGCCATTGTAATCAATATGTAAAATCTCTAAGCTCCTATACCGTGAGAAATCAGACTGACTTAAAGTTGTAATTCTATTACTTCCCAAATTCAGGCTGGTGATGGTTGTCGGCAGGTCCTGAGGAACACTGGTGAGGCCCTGTCTCTGGCAGTTACAGTATGAAGCTGTGCAGCTGCAGGCTTCTGCAGTTCCCAACACCTTAAGGATGACCAGGAGGAACATCAGCAAACCTGCTGGCTTCTTATCCATGGTGGAGTCTATGTCCTGGTGCAATATTCAAGACATGACATGATACTGATGACAGATACCCAGTCCCAATCCCAGGTCAAATCAGAGCTGGGACGGGCTTCGCTGCATTGAGCTGCCTCCCTGTCCTTGTACATTATGTAGGGAAACCTTCTCTCCGTGGCAAAAACTCCCTCGGCAGCAAATCGTCCCTCGCGGCCGCATATTACTCGCGTCGCTCAGAGAAAAAATAACGCCGACGCCCAACAAGACTGCGAAGGAGGCTATGTAATTATGTGTAATACTAGCTAGGTACTACATGTAGGTAGGTAGGTAGGGAGTAATACTAGCACCATTGAACTCACTTGTCCTGTCCTTGCACTTGTCTAGGTCCACCCCTACCCTACCCTTTGTTTGCACAGAGTTACTAATCCGCGCAGCTGCTAATAATCCTCTTCTTAGAGGGATGAGCAGTATTGAAGGTAATGATGATGACGATACTAAACTGTACATGCTTGATTCTACATTTTAAAAGTCATAAAGAACATAACACTTCATTTGACTTTGTACTTGACTAGTCTTTGTACAAATGTAGGAAAGTAGGATCAAACTTACCTCGTTCCTGATGTGAAGATTGACACCTGTCAACTATCGGGTTGAAGACTCGCCTGCTGATTCTGTACACTTGGGCTGTCAAACCTGGAAACAATCATTGTAAAGAATTGACTTCAACATTTGTTTGAGTGCATGACTTTGAATACTCAATGAATAAACTTTACATACAAGAATCTTAATTACTGTTCCTATTTAATAGTACTTCTTTTAAAATTGTTTAGAAATTGATAGAGAAACATACCTAGATTATAGGGGTGCAGTGAAGATTGACAGCTGGTAGCCACAACCAGGGTTTCCCAATTATCTGCACAAAAACTGGAAACAACAATATTTAATTTAGGAAAGTGGTGCAGGTTATTGTTACAGTAGTTTAGTCACCCTGTTTGAAATCGGTGAATAGGATCCAGGCAGTAAGTTATTTACATAATGTGACATAAATGTACCCTTGTGAGTGCCTACCCCAAAAAAAATTCAAGTAAATGTACCTTTGCTGCCTACCCAAAAAAAAAACTTCATGTAAATGTACCTTGCAAGTGTATCCAAAGTTTCCTTGAAAGACAGAGCTTCAGACACAGCAAGGTCAGTTGGATGTCTTCTCTCCTTGGACCTGCTGAGCTTGAAAGTCTTAAGTTTCCACTATTTAACAGCTGCGTCACAACTAGTCACTAACTCTGACTTGTACTTTGAACATGGTATGACAATCATGGTACTCTTGACTGGACATTGATCTGGATGGTTAAATATTCATTAGGATATGTGCTCAGTATCATGTGCACAAACATGCATTCATATATATGGCATTATAAGTTTCACAGTCACCCACCCACTCATTTATACACATGTAAGAGACACATTCACACACACAAATTCCTTCACAAACACACACAGACACAAACGCACACACTCACACAAACACACACACACACACACACACACACAACACACACACACACACACACACACACACACACACACACACACACACACACACACACACACACACACACACACACACACACACGCACACATGCACACATGCACACACAGAGTCACACACACACACACACACACACACATACAAACACACACAAACACACACACACACAAACACAAATACACACACACACACACACATACATACACACACACACATACAAACACACACACATAGACACACACCACACACACAAACACACATCTACACAGACACACAAACACACACGAAAACCTGTTAATGTGAGTAAATCACTGAATTTAGTGTAATTAATTAAGCATCCCTAAATGACACAAAGTTAATCATATAAAGATTAATCAATGATATATCAACTTCATAAACACCACAAAAAGCTAATTACATACACACGTACATTAGTACATGCTTGACTATGTACTTGTGTACTTGTACAAAATAACGGTGAAATAAAGTCAGCTACTTACATTTGTAAATCTATATATTAATTGACGTAAGTTACTGCAAACTATCAGAACTACTGTCACAGTGGCTACATGTACAAATGTATGACAGTAACCAAGACAAGTTTCATGTACTCTTCAACTGACAAAGAATTGAAGTATTGTGCTCGCTCATAGTACATTAAGAAGGTAGTCTGACCTAATCCAGATTATAATAAAAGTAAGGAAAATACTGTCTAGCCAAGTTCTGACTGGTAGTGTAAGATATTGCCAGGCAGTTACAATCATGACTAAGTCTTGTACAGTTCTCTATATATGTTATGGTATATTATAGATTCTGCTTCTCACTTTTTCTTAGACTGTCAAAATTGACATCACAATTACAAGACATTTTTCTAGATACACTTACCATCAATTGGAAGCTAATTCAGCTGTGAGGATTGAACATTTTACATGTCATCTTGGTAATATACATATTATGCACATGCATCTACAATATTTGCACACTTTGATAAAACTTTGACAGGGCTGATTAGGTATAGTTGACATTTTGGCAAGGTTGGTTTTCCAATAAGTGAATGTTGCAAATAATATTGTCTTAATGTAATTCAGGTACAATTCATACAATGTAATCTGGATCATTCTGCACAGTTTGATAATGTTACTTTGAAAAACAATACAGAAAATGTTCCAATCTGTTCAAAAAACATTCCATTTGCCCAGTATCTGTCCCTTACATTAGTTCAAGCTGCTAGACAGTGGGATATTTCTGTGGTCTTCAAGTTACGATCATTATAACAATAATTATACATGTAGGTATATGTATGCATCCTACAATTTACACACTTTGGTGTGATATTTCTGTGGTTATGGAGAAAAATTTATTCAACATTTAGAACTTTATTCACTACTGGACAGTTCACAGTGAGGTATGCAAATACTAACAATGATGAGATTTGATACATTTTGAAGGTCTTAGGCACATAAAATTGAATGTGTGGGTCATTACGCACGACTTACGTGCAATGTGACCTCAGGTAACCCGCTATGGAACACATGTTCCATGGCCAACGGCAGATGGAACAGGCCATTCTTTAGATAGAACATGGAACGGGTATAGCACTTTTGGCCCTTTTTTTGCTGAAAATAGCCATTTAAGTCCCCCAAATGAGTTATTTGGAAGTGGTGTATGCCAAATATATGACTGCTATTCTGAAGACACATCTTCAAGGTACCCTTATACCAAATTTCAGATCATTTGGTGTAAAACCAGGGCTCAGGATCCAAAAATCCTTTTTTGTTTCGAAAAATGCCCCAAAAAACCTTCATAAAAATTTGTCAAAGGCATGTTATCAAAAAAATGAAAAAAACGCCTGGGGGTATTCGCCCACTCTACCTCCATCCCAAATTTCAAGTCATTTGGCTGAATGATGGCGGAGTTGAATCCCTTTGAGTGTTTGGCAGGAGAAGGAGAAGAAACATCAGAGAACACAATATATTTCATCCATACCATGGTACGGACTGAAATATAATAACAGTTCCAAACGAGATCAAAATAGACGACACTCGAATCCATTAAATATTCTAAAGTACATTACACATATAAAAGGCTAAGTGACGCAACTAAATTAAATATAATAGAATATAAGAATCATTTCTATGTTGTTAGACCGAGTATTTTCATTTCTTACCAATCCTGATGTTTTCCAAAAATGTTTATTAACAGGGTTTAATGAAGGTGGCCTACTGGTTAATAGAAATGAAACTGCACATGTAAGGCGGCGTATATGACTAGCTTACTAGCCTTAAGATATCTGATTGGTCGGTGCAGAAGGAATTTCTATTTTAACCACGCATCATTTAGCCAGCACCCTTAACTAGATCTACGGTTCCTACCTGATGTATACAATTGTTCTTTTTGTTTGTTTTTTCCATTCTTATCAATAACGTTAAATATCTGGTCAATATCTATCGCATTGATTTCGAAACTTGTTACAAAATTCTAAGCATTGTTTCAAGTCGTCACCATATATATATATATATACATGTATGGCCTACATGTTATGATGAATACATTGTACAAGTCACTGTTTAAATATTTCCTTTTTTTTGATTCTGATTAATTTTGCAAGAAAACTATAAAGGCATCACGCTAATGTAATCACTTCATGATTTATAAAGTCACAATTTAATTATTTCGTCGACTTATCCATTGACAGATGCTGGGAAATTTTTAACAATTCACACAGCAGTGTAAAGCTTACGGAGATACCAGAGGGACCGCCTCCTCGTCTTCTATAGGCGGCTTCTCACCCTTCTCAGCGTCGTTTGACCCAGGCGGGCTGGTCGGTTTCTCCAACAAAGCTGCCGTAACGGTGCCGTCAGGGGTCGTGGTGTGATCGCGATCACAACACCTGATGATTGAACAGCATTAGATGTATGAGTGTATGAGTATAAAATTGAGCATCATGCATAGATGCTAAGCGTGGATAAGTCCTGCAGAGCCCATATATATATCTTTAATGCAAATACTGCAAATACATTATCATCATTATAGCTCCCTGTGTATGTACAATTTGGGGGTATTTCTCGCGCAACACATCACACCGCGGAGAAACGCAACGAATGCTGAAGTATTTACGCCACCGCAGGGCAAAAAAAATCAAGGATTTGTGACCATTTTAAGACATCAAATTCATAATATTTGAAAATATTATGTTAAAAATGCCAGCAGGACAAGCGTTAATTAAGATAAAGGAGTGTTGATTTCTGTAAATAGTTGTTCACTGGCTATAAGTAAATGCATGTTGCGTGTTCATATTTACATGACCTTCCAAGCTAGTATGCCTCTTAACACAGATGAATGTATGACTTCATATTACATTTGACCAACAAAGAAGACACAAACTTATAATTTGACTAAAATGTCCAGAAAATAGATTATACGAGTAATAGGCGATCAATAATGACCATATTATAAATGTTGACACTAAAGGTTTAAGATACGATGTGAAGGATTCATGCATTTAGCAAGACAGCAAGAAGATCCATTCTTGACATGAGAGTGGTATACTTACGTGCGCCAGGAAGACCTGACATCCTCCTGCAGCACACACCGGAACAGGAAAATGAACAGTCCCTGCAGAGAGTTCAGGACGAAGAAAACACAGGCAACGGCCAGCTCGGCGTCTCTGAATGAAAAAAAAAGAATAGTATATGAAATATTATCATCATTATCATTATTTTCATCATTATTATCATCATCATTATCATCGACATCATCATTACTATTATCATAATCATCATTATTATTATTATTATTATAAGATGGCAAATTTGAGCAAGACATTTTTTTCAGTAGTAAGAATGTAAATAATAGTTATAATGTTTGTATTTTACAATGTATGAAAGAGGATTCCAGGAAAATTAGTGGTGCACTAGTACTGTCACTAATGGCAGGTTCCTCGAATAAACAACAACAGTTTAGACAACAGTTCAACAGATTTGGAACAACGCATCTGTTGACTAGAATAGTCAGCTAATGGAAACTGGAAGAATCAGAATTATGAATTTTGCATATGTGTTATATGTCTAATGTGATGGTTAACCTGTCTAATGTGATGTTCATCAGTTAGCTTCAAATCTATGAATTTTGCATATGTGTAATATTTCTAATGTGGTGATGAACTCGCTAAGGTTATGTCGTTATATGTACAGATGTAAGCTTCCAAGTTTAACCAACCAGCATGGCGGGCAATAGCATGGCGTCATGGTCACGTGAGACCAAACACCATATTCATTAAACAGATCGTACAGAAGAAATAATAGAATCACACGATCACCTTGAACTAGTAAGAAATGCTTATTCCATTTACCTGATGAGGAAAAAGCCAAAGATCCACTGAAGTCCCACCAGAATCGTGATGATGATGACAATGTTGATCTTCGTCTTGGTGACGTTGTCATGTAGTTTTCCATCTGTTTAGAGAAACAAAAATATTATAATATTATTCAATACCAACTCACTTATTGGCACTTGTTTTGACAGTAAAATTAATACGACGCTTTGTACTTTGGGAATAAAATGCGTTCTAAAATCGGTCTTAGTTTCAAGTTTTAGCAGCTTAGTCATGCAGAACTTATCCATATGTATCAGTTATGTCCTATCTGGTGTAGTAATCAGGCCATATTGATGAACACCTGAAATTAGTCTGGGTTTGACGAAACTGAAAAGAATTTGGAAGGATAAACATATAAAGATTGGTACGAAAATACGGATATACAATGCATGTGTGCTGTCTACAGTCCTGTACGGGTCTGAGACGTGGCAAATGACCTCCAATCAGGAAAAACGGCTGGACGTTGCGGATCAGAGATGGCTTCGGGCCATATTAAAAGTCAGGTGGCAACAACACACTAGCAATGACGAGATCAGGCGTAGGACAGGTCAGCCAAAGCTCTCTAAACTAGTACAAAGAGCAAGGCTGAGGTGGCTAGGCCACGTTTCTAGAATGCCAAGGCAAAGACTGCCAAAAGTGGTGTTAACGTGGTGTCCACAAGGAAAAAGGAAGAGGGGTGGTCAGAGTATGACGTGGAGAAAAACAGTGGAAAGAGACCTTGCAGTGATGGGTTGCGAATGGGAGGGGGCGCAACGAGCAGCACAAGACAGAGGAAGATGGAAAGCAATGATGGCCCGCCTCAGCAGTAGCTGATATGCGGTGGATCCGGAGCGGAGCGGAGCGGAGGAGTCTGGGTTTGAAGATGAGTTGGTAGTGTCTCCATAATCACACAATTTTGACCAAACAAATCATGTTCTTCAAAATAGGGCGTGTCATCACATCTTCTGTCTGCCCTAGATAGATTCGACCATATAGATCTATACAGATCCGCTTCAATTGGAGTTATAGATGATACACACAAAAGGCAACGGAAATATATACCTACCTACTATAACGGAAATATATAGGTTTTCCTATTTTACGTACATTTACTAGCTATGGGCGGGCACTGTATATACAGTTTGTATACAGTATTACGTATGCGTCTGTGTTCGATTGTCTGTCCATGTATCTATGACAGCTTGCTACTTGCTAAAGTAAGAAAAGTGGGTGCAATCAACATCTCGAATCTTTAAAATGTGACAGCATGTGCTCCAGGAAAGACACATGTCTTTTAGTGATGAGATGACACGATAAGTAAATTTACATTGACTTTGAACAATAATTATTGTTCTACATACTTAGTGTTATCATCAGTTTTGTACGTGTTGCCTTCTGAATGACTCAGGAAGTCATGCCTGTTTTTGCCTAGATTGTTATTTCAGTATTACCTTGTGAATTAATTGTGAATCAGATGCGTTCTAAAAATCGGTCTCAGTTTCACGTTTATTTTAGCATCTTAGTTTCTAGGAATAACGACTTTAGACATGTCCTTATTCATATGCATCATTTATGTCCTATCTGGTGCAGTAATCAGGCCATGGTAATAAAAACCTGAAATTAGTCTGGGTTTGAAGATGAGTTGATAGTGTCTCCATAATTACACAATGTCGACAAAAAAAAATCGTGTTTTTCAAAATAGGGCATGTCATCACATCTTTTGTCTGCCCTAGATAGATTCGACCAAGGCACCCCCCCCCCACACACACACAAGGCAACGAAAACATAGCTGGTAAAATGTATGGCAAAGAAGAAATAACAAAGAAAAATACATGAACTATTATGCGTGGAAGATCTTGGTAATTGAATTTACTTTGAAATATCCGCGAACCAAGGTATTTGTGCATCGGTGAAGTTTAAACATCCAGGTAATAACGTACGCCAAAAACAGTAACAGCAACTGGACAACATTTGGAAACCGTCAGACGTTTCTGAAACAACAGGAGCTACTTGACTAATTTGCATCATCCTTCTCTTGACTTGTCTAACTTTTGTTTCCTTTTGGACCTTAAAATATTTCCTTTCAATAGTTCATACTTATAAACCTGCCTTTATAACAGCTCTCCAGTGTCACTGACGAAAGGTAGTGGATGCTACCTGAAACGCCTGACCGTTTCCAAAATCATATGCAGTTGCTTGAGTAACTGTTTTTTTTGGGGGCGCAAGGTATTTGTGTTACAGTGTTATCTAACCTGTCGGTGCATCAGGCTGACGTAGTTTCCTGACTATGACGAAGTACGTCACCGCGTCAAAACACAGCGTCACGGCAGCGGGAAGCATGAAACCGATCAGTAACTGAAACCCCTCCAACCAGCAGCTGTACAACGACAGAGGAGAGATCAGTAACTGTTCAGAACTGAAATACTGAGGAAATCTTTTCTGTTTCAGGCAATAAGCCTCAGTAACCAAGACTTGTAAATAGTAGTCCGCCTCTGTTTTAATAGACCTGACCTACAGAATTTTAAATCAATTTAATTTTAATCGTCAATGTTGTGATTTTTAATGTGTATCTCTTTTCAAGCTATTTTAACATGTAATCACTTGTGCAATTCAGCCAAGCAATGCATATTGGCTGCCAATCAATGTGAATAAAACAGTTTCAGTTTCAGTTTCATCAGTATCGTCAAGACGAAGACACGTTGCATATCATTTTAAGAGGCATTAACATGGAGGCCATATATATCAGGGCTCTCCAGCCATTACTTAACAGAGACGGTGGACGATATAAACTCCCTGGTGGGTTTGGTCAATTGCTGACGCCACGCATTCGTTAAGTCTCGTGTGAATTAGGTCTTTTGTCTGTAACCGTAACTCTCGCGAGATTACGTTTTGGAGTGATTGCCTGGTCATTAATTATCCTGATGAAGGTGACAGTGGTCGTTGAAAATTTTATTCACAGTTCAACATTTCACTATGATTACTACCAACACAGATGAACTTCGCATATCATTTGGAGTGGAACACATATTTGAAGTCAATGAACTAGCCCACATACCCCACCTACATTTTAGTCCACTGTAAGACATGTAGAGTACTGTACTTACAAGTTGTCGCTCCTGTAGCCTCGCACATCAGACACCAGAGTGATGAGGACAAAGGCGAACGGAATACCTAAAAAAACAACAACAGCAAAGTATTGAATATGAAGTATTAATGTCATTTTATTTTGAACTTAGCTCTTTATTACCCTGCCACTCTGTGTTGATCATACGTAGGAACTGCAAATATATATTTCGTCTCCAAGATAGATAGTCTTAAACAATTAAAACTCCCCTTAAACGGAAACCAAGTCGGTAACCCATTCCTCTCTTTATTTCAAAGCCCTTTAGCCCAAAGGGCTAAACTTCCATTGCTCATACAGAAATATGAATACACATCTGTCACAGATAACATTGTAAAAAAAACACACATTGAGCACAAAAAGAAAGTCAAATTATGTATAGATGAAGGTAACATAACCTACATACTAGAAACATTATATGAACAGTTGGCGGGTGGCTTTTTAAATTGGATCTACTGGAGAGTGTTGTGAAAGAGATGTACCGGAAGGTGTTGTGAAAGAGAAACACGACTTAATACTCACCCCATCCAGCTAGTGCAGATTTGATGATGAACCGTTTCATGGTGTCGGCGATGGTCTTCTCGAAGGCCAGATACATGTTGTACGCCTCGATAGCGGTCCACACGAAGAAGGCCAGCAGGAAGTAGTGCAGGAAGAACGTGACGGCCCTGCAGCTGGAGTCGTTCTCCGTCCAGCCGATCCCCAGGAGGAAACCCACCAGAGTTGCCAGGAGGGCGAGGCAGATGTTCATCAGGATGATTTGTGACCTGTGCTGACGTAACTCACTGGGAAAATATGAAAAATACATTATTTTCACATTTTCCATTGCATTTTACAAAAGGATACACAACTCAAACAGAAAAAACAGGACAAAGTACAGTAACTAGTAGCAGAATAACAAATGGTAAATGAATAAAACAGAACAGTAATGTCGAACCAAAAATGATAATGGCATCATCAATGACTAACAATGGTAGCTTAATCAATATAAATTCAAACACGACAGAAGGATAATATCAAACAGTATCGCAGAATAATGACAAGTAAATATGCAAAAGGCAATATTAACAAAATTATCAGAACAAATAATATGAAACAGGAATAACAATAACAAATCAAATGTAACTGAATATAAACATAATATCAACCAAAAGGCATTTCTTTTCATATGACACAACGACAAAAAAGGATTGTGTCAAAAATTAATGTTATTGAAGGTAGTACAGTGTTGTACAATAATTCGATATTAGGTATTGTAAGGCCGAAGAATTTAAATACTTACTCGAATATCACATGTGTGATCAAAGTGATGGCTAGTCCAATGACCATCAGACCACAGAGTACCTTACTTACGGCGACCAGGCCGGCAAATTCGTTTTTGTGAATAGTGTGTTGCTGCAGTTTGAAAATAAAATATCAAAGAAACGACATTATGATGTACGTGCTATAGATGCAGAAATCGCAAACGAGTTACAAATTCTACCAAAATCAGAAATAACACAGTCTATTGAAGTGAATAAATAGTTTAAAGCTCACCATTAAGACTGCGAAGTTAGTGAGATGATCACATTCACACACGACTCTCCCTTTGTCCATTCCTCCATATGAACATCCATCTGTTGACCAGGCACCGCCTCCATGGTTGGCAGCGAAGTCCCAGAAGACACAGGTCATATTAGTCATGTTGCGCCTCTGTAAAACAAAGATAAGAAAATGGATGTATTGTATGTTTACCCTCAAGCAATGTCATAAAACACTATGTAAATGTTTGACAAAAACTAGAAAGGTAACATTTGTAAAGAAAATGCATAGTGTTAACCGTCACATATGGTCTGCTTTGTTAATTCTTACTCAAACACATTCACATATATGGCGAGAGGAGTCTAAATCCCTCCTGCTATTAAACTGCAACATGATGTAAGCCAACACTAGTTACCATGGTGACAGACGTCTGGATCAGGTCATTGTATCGGGCAGGTTTAGAACGGAAGAAGAATAAAAAGAAGAAGAAACTGAGCAGAAACAGTAATCTAGATCTGTGAAGGAGAAATTGCTACAAATTTCTTCGAAGTTGAAACACTGCTAGCAAATCCTTATCTGTGCTTTGCTTTAGTAATAGTTCTTACGTCGACCGGGAGGTACTTGAGGATGACAGGCTTGGACAGATTTTTGGTCTGGAGTCCACTAATTCTGCCGGCGATGACTTTACTGTTGACGGTCTGTGGGTGGAACCCTCTTTCTACATCCACCGTCTGGTCGTACGGGAACAACCTACTATTCTGGAAGATGGTGAAACTCAGACGGACATCGTCACTGGTCGGCTCTAGGGTAGACGTGTTAAGAAAAAAGAGTCTTATAAACTGTTGCAAATATACATGTCATGGTCTGCTATGTTGATAACATGTGACAGATACATGGTATGTACACCAGGGCGATAAAAAATATTCCTTAACCTCCCTCATCTTCTCTCAAACTTTTAAAAAATAGTTTGGGGTCGTGTGGCGCAATGGCTGCGTGCGCGACTCGGAATCGAGAGGCCCTGGGTTCGAGTCCTGACATGCCACTGATCTTGTGCCCTTGGGAAAGGCACTTAACACGACTTCCCTCACTACACTCCAGTGAAAATGAGTATTGTCTGTCACGTCCAGTATCCGTTTCTATGTGCGGGACACAACACCAGCAACAGCTGCCTCTGCTCCGCGTGTATTGCATTTTGCAATTTCAATAAAATAAAAAAAAATACTTCCGACCATCAATGTTAATACAATTGTACCCCCCGTACTATTCATTATGGTTAGCAAAATGCAGAAGTATTTAAAATAGAATTCTAAATATGGTGATGTAAATAAACATACCAAGTTGATCGGGTAAGGCAATAGAAGCAACCACGTCCTTGGTAGGCATCGAAGCACTTTCCTCGCCAATGTAGGTCCGGACTGTCTCGTTGTTTAGGGTATCAGTGCCGTCATCCAGAAGTGCAAATACGACCCTGAAAACAGAATTTAAAAACATTCTAAAGAAAATACATTGGTGCTTTTCTAAACAGTATACACCGGTTTCCGCTTTACGAGTTTCTTTTCCGAAAATATCACCTAAAAAGACACAGAAAAGAACCATGAAACCCCTTCAGGTTGAAACATAGAACGGTTGGTATGTTTTTTCTTTGTATTTGTATAACGAACTCATAAACTCAATGACTTTAAAAACTGACTTCATATTGATGATGATGTATTTTTTTGTTATTGTATACTGCACTGCAATTCTATGATGCATTGCTATAATGTATTTTGTCGTAGGTCTTGTATATTGTAATGATTTGTATTATGCTCGTGGCCACTACCAAACTTACTCATGCCTGGCTACAACCTGTCATGCACTGTTGCATCCCCAATAAATGTTTGTTTATTTGTTTATTAGAATTCACCACAAGTACAAACATACAAGTGGAAGGGAGGACAAAACAGGAGTATTGACACCTTGTCCTCCCAAACAATTGTTGACATGAAATACAAAATTCTACAATAACATACAATTGTCATAAAATACAATACAATACACTGACAAAAAATATAATTCATTATATACAATTGTAATACTATTAAGACAGTAAGAATACTAATGAAGCCTTAAAGCTGTACAATGAAATGAAAAACATACGAACCCGCCTAACAACTCGGATGATGTCATCTGGAAAATTTCCACTCCAAAGTTTTTCCCCAGGTGACTGAACTTGCCATTTGTGAGGTCAATCTGATCATTATTCTCTTCCATTGCCTTGACAATTCTGTAATAACATAAACACATTTCAGCTCCGTAGCAAAATGACTCCACTATTTGTTGAATCGATGAAATGAAGTTTTTTTAAAATTCTTGTTGGTACTTACTTTGATGGGGAACCATCTAGTTTCTGGCTGTTCTGAAGTACATCATCATCAGCGTCCATTATCAGGTCCACGGTTTCCAGAAGTGAGTAACCAACCTGAGACAGCAATGCAAACATGTGATTTTAACTTAGTTAGAGGTATTACGAATCGAGTTTGAACTGAAATTTCCAACACAAGAAATTGAACTTACCCAAATCTTCGACTGTACAACTCCAGTCTTTGTCAAGGAATGAGCAATCCATCCCTTCCCTGACGTTACGTTATGCAGATAACACACGTTACTCCATGAGCAGTGGATCATAGGTTGCAGAGAGTTTGCATAACTTGACGTCACACAGGCGATGGATCGCTCATTTCGTGACAAAGACTGAAGTTGTACAGTCGAAAATTTGGGTACTTCCAATTTCTTGTGTTGGAAATTGAAGTTCAAACTTGTTTCAAAATGACTTCTACCAACACAGATGTACTTTCAAGACAGCTGTACACCTGTACAAACCGACAGGATTCAAACGCAATGAATACAGCTATATATAAAACATGAAAAAATCCTTACATCTGGTTGTGAGCTGGCGTTTGCAACATTTTCGAAAACCATCCTGACATCCCCCAAGTCGTCAACTGTCAAGTTGTTGTTCGAAGACGTTATGTTGCGAAGCTTTCCAGCGACATCCGGGGCATTTGCGGAAGTTACGGGAATCTGGAATGACATAATTGTCACAGCATTACACTTTGTCTTCACGCTGAAAAATCTCTCACTGTAATGTTTCATAAACCATTCCAAGTCTTTCTAATAAGAATGAACTTCAATGATGATTATTATGATGAATGGGCTACTAAAATATAAATCACTTGCAGCCATTAAGCTAAATTGCTGATTCAGTACAATACAACCTTACTCCAAACTTGTCAAATAAACTGTTAGTAGAAATTCTTCGTATTTTTGTAAGGTAGATTACGTACCTCCAAATTTTCGGAGTCAACTGTACACCTTGATCACGGAGTGACCTAGTCTCGCGAGAACACGAGACTAGGTCGAGACCTTACAAAAATACAGTCACTGATCGAAGAATTTCTACTAACTGTTAATTCTACGTGAATGATGAACCTCTTCAACGATTATCAAATAAACATCTTTACTGAAATAAAAATAACATGTTGGTATCATAATATTACAAAAAAGGTGGTACTAAACATTATATGAAAGGTCTAAAGTTAACTACCATAATACAAAATTGTAGCGATAGTTTAAAAGCTTGGCATGTACATATCAAATACATACTGTACCTCTGCCAGTTCGTGCATGTGAAGATCGCAGCTCTTCACTATATTGTCCCAACTGACTCCGGAATGAGGGTCTTTTTCACACCTTGTAATCACGTCTAGCTTCTTACCTGTAGGATCAATCACAAAAAAAATTAGATACTTGAAGCTACGATATAAAGAGATTGAAACATCTAGTCATATTGTCCACAATGCAACATGCATATGCAGTCCAAAACCTATATTGGAGAGACTGAAAGATCCGTCAAGGCTAGGTTCTTAGAACACAAACGACCTAGCTCGACTATTTCGGAGGTCTCACTACATATACCCATAGAATCGCCTGGTCATTCAGTCTCACTGGACAAAGTAACAATCCTGGATTCAGAACCGGATTTCTTTGCACGAGGGATTAAAGAGGCCATCTACATCAGGGTATTACAACCATCCTTCAACAGAGACGGGGGGCGCCACAGACTTTCTGCTGATCCACTGCTCACGGAGTCACATGTGTTACCTGCGTGACGTCACGGAAGCGGTGGATTGTTCATTCCTTGACAAAGACTGGAGTTGTACAGTCCAAACCAAAATTTTGGTGAGTCCAATTCGTTGTGTTGGAAATTACAGCTTAAACTTGCTGCATAATGCATATGCAGCCTTGCATTCAATATCCAAGCTCAAGTCCCACCACAGAAGACTGACAAAACACATCAATTTGGCAATATACAAATTTACGTACCTTTTGGCATGGCAAACACTGTGATGGCGTCTGATATGCCGTCTATACCGTTGCTGATTGCCGTGCACTGAATCTTGTGGGGTCCGTCCGTCTGTGGTGTATATCTGTTGGGGAACATGTCATTAGTCGAAATTGAATCATATGGTGTATTTTTATCATAACTACATTTTTAAAAATTTGTTTTTAATTTTCATTCAATTGCAACGATGCAATGCATTGGCCACCCAGGCAGCATGACTGATATCGAGTGCCGAAAGATACACAAATTAAACATACACAATATAACTTACTAATAGGCTACAAGTACCACATTAGGCTAAGATCCATCAATCAACAATATGAAATTTCAACAGAGTTAAGTACAAGGCTTCCTATAAAAGTATTCAAACAACATAATGATAATATACAGTTTTGGAGGTCAGAGGTCATAAACAATAATACAATGTGTGAGGAAAACGCATGTAACGCATGATCATATGAGGTTATCTTATGTGGTATCACTGAAATAGTGGAGCAGATAACATCAAATTTTGGAGGAATCTTTCAAATTGTGATACAAGCACCGAACTTGGTACAAATACTCATGAGACATTACTTTTTTTAAAAAGTACGCGGACCACTTAATTTGACTTTTGGCGTCCCCTAGCGGCGCTTTTTGGTACTGCAACTGACCTTTCGGGCTTTGTATCTCCTGTTCTAAAGGAGAGGACTTTTTGGTCGGCTGCAGTACCAAAGAGCGCACTTGGAGCAAATTGTGCACCGGCAAAAAACGCTTCTGCAGTTCCAACGCAAGCTGCTAGAGACACTAAATTAATGTCATTTCTTCCTTACTCCAACAACTTTCTACCACATAAAAATCATGGCTGTAGCATGTTTAGAACAGGAGATACAAAGCCCGAAAGGTCGGTTGCAGTACCAAAAAGCGCCGCTAGGGGACGCCAAAAGTCAAATCAAGTGGCCCGCGTATTTTTTCAAAAGAGTAATGTCTCATGAGTATTTGTACCAAGTTTGGTGCTTGTATCACAATCTGAAAGATTATTTCAGTTATCTGCCCCACTAAAAGGACCATCGACACGTTTTGTGACGGAAATAAATGTTTCAAGTGCCTCAAATAACTCCATTTAATTACCAGGCTGTATGAAAAGGGAAAAGTTTGATGTTACCTCAGAGTTTGTCCGTTCTGCCCATCAACCACCTCTCCATCCACTGTCCATCTGTACTTGACACAAACCGTCGGCAGACCCTCTGTATCACACCTTACTGTAACTGTCTCTCCCACTGTGATGTCTTGGATCCCGATGATGTGTTCGGTTACTCGGATAACGGGCGGCCGGTCTGGGTTAGAGCCGTTCCCGGGTACTGTCGAGCCTTCCCCTGCATCCTCTATCAGTATGTCTGGTTTGGGAAGGGTCACATTTATGCCAACAGTCGTATTTTGAACTGCAGCAGCAGCAGTAGTAGTAGTAGTTGAAGTAGTTGTGTTCTCTGTAGTTTTTGACGTAGAAACCTGCCTGGAAGTTGAATGTGCTTGGCTCGTGGGCACTTTGGTTGACTGAAATGGTGTTGTTTGATTGGTAGTACTTTTCGGTGTTGTTTTCGCGGTAGAACTTTGTGAGATGCTCACGGTATTGGTTGTGGTTGTTGTTGTTTCATTCAGGCTGACCATGGTTTGGGCCTCTACTAAGCAACACAAAATTTACATATATATGAGATGATGAGACACAATAACTGCGATTATACCTTAGTTAGGTGGGGTAGTGTGTCGTATCGGCAGAGTGCTGGACTCGGAACCAAGAGGTCCCAGGTTCGAGTCCTGACATGCCACCGATCTTGTGCCCTTTGGAAAGGCACTTTACACGGCTTTCGCCACTTCGCCCAGGTGAAAATAAGTATTCTATTGTCCTCTGTGTTGGTAGCAGAATTGATATAAGTTGAAAAAACTTGTGATTACATGTTGGAATAAAAAATACCTGCGATTTAACCCTTGTCCTGCTGGCAATTTTTACACAATATTTTCAAATAATTTCATGTCTTAATCATGTTACGTAACACAGACCCTTGACTTTTTTTGCCCTGTGGCGGCGTAGTTACTTCCGCATTCGTTGCGTTTCGCTGCGGTGTGCTGCGTTGCACGAGAAACACCCCCAAATCGCACATATACAGCGCACTATATAGATGGTACTGTATGTACAACCCATATATATATGTGGGCCCCGCAGGACAAAACGTGTTTCTCACAGACGTCAAATTTTGAACACAAGCATGGGCAATAAATATGTCACATCTGTTCTATCGTTTTAAACGCATGACATTACAAATTGATGTACACAAGGTACGTCAGCTGAACTGAAAAAGGAAGGATTTATGAAAAGACTAACTAACCTGCCGGTTTGACAAACAGTGTAATGATGTCTGAGACGCCGTCCCCTTCATCGGTGTGAGCTGTACACTGGATCCGGTGAGAACCATTCCTCTGGGGGATGTAGCTGTATAGAGACATATTTACTGTTATGATCAAGATTTTTAATATACGTTTTATTGCAAATTCATGCCCGGGGGCTACTTGCATGAACAGAAGAAACATTTGTAAGATAATTAGTACACATAGAACTACTGATAACTACTAAGAAACTGCTAGTAAAGACTACTGGGTTTGACTTCTTTTTTGAAGACAGAGGAAAACAAAGGGTCCTACTTTTTCTGTAATTTCGAATGAGTTTTCGAATGTTAAGAGGAGAGTAGGTTTCTTTTCATTTGTATATGTGTAAAAGTTTGGGTAGAATTTGGAGGCTACGTCAAAGAGTTCATTTCGTTCATTGCTATAGAGGGTACAATTTGAGATAAAATGCGTTTCGTCTTCCACCGTATTCAACGTACAATGTTTGCAAATTCGTTCATACACTTGGAGCCTCTTAGTACACGACTTCAAACAAGTTTATCAATGACATCTGGTAGAAAATAGCGTTTGTGGTAAACTTAACTTTGTATGGAATAAATTCTTAATTCGCTTTGTGTATGATTTTGCTAGCTTTCTATTGTCGATATTGTTTTTTTTTAAATTTCAACGTACAAATAATACATAGAGGCGACGCACTCAAGCGATATAGCTTATATTCACGTCATCACAAGACATAAAATGAAAATTAGATGAAAAACAGTATCACATGGGTAACGTCCAGTTAACAAGAACAAATATAAGGTATCAAGGTATTATTATTTAATACAGTACCATGAATCAGTTGATATTAATGTATCATATAGTATATAGATATTATTAATTGTCGATCTTACTAGTATGTGAAATTGGCATAGTTTCAAGTATAATCAAAGATCTTGACACTTACCTTAGAATTTGTCCTCGGTAGTCGGGATCTTGCTTGCCGTCTACTGACCACCTATACGTGACGTTTTTCGAAGGACTCGCGGCGTCACATCTGATAGTAACGGTCTCGCCGACGGTGACGTCTTGGATTCCAATAAGATGTTCGGTGACAGGGATGGTCCTCTCTTTTGGCGGTAAAACCAAAGAAGTATCTGTGGTGTTTAGGTTTGTCTTCTGAGCTGTTGTAGTGTTTTGTGTTGATGTGCCCGCTCTACTTGTCACAAAGGGGGTTGTCTTGGTCGTTGCCTCTTGTAGTGTTGATGTTACTTGTAAAATTGTGCTGTTTTGCATGGTAGAGTCTTGCTCTGTGGTACCTTTGGTTGTTACCCGGCCGGCTGTAGTGTTACGTTTTGTCGTTGCCAAATTTTTGGTTGTCAAATAAGACTGAGTTGAGGTCTCTGTTTTGGAAGGTGTTGAAGATATTTGTAGAATTGTGCTGTTTTGAATGGTGGTATCTCTACCTGTGCTGTATTTGTGTGTTGCCTTATCTGCTGTTGTGAGATTTAATTTTGATGTACGCGCAATGCTAGTAATTTTAGGATGGGGCGTGGTTGTTACGTCTTGCAACGATGAGGATATGCGTTGACTTGTGTTGCTTTTGCTGGTAGTCGCCCTGGTTGTGTTTGGAAGAACTGGCTGGCGATCATCCAAGTTTAAGACTGTCTGAGTGCCAATAGTAGGCAAAGGCTTCGAGGTTACAGTGCTTCGTACTGCAACACTATGCAATGCCTCAGTGATTGCTGCCTTGGACACAGTGACATTGCCTTGTTTGACGATTGTGCTTCTAACGACTGAATGTGTTGTGGTAGGAATTGTGCTTCGCTGGATGTCAATAGCTACGCTGGCATTGCTAGGTGGTGAGGTTTTGGGTGGTAATTCAGACATGGCCTTCATGGTTGTACTTTTGCGTGGTGCTATGGGTGTGGCTGTAGTCGTAGTCGTAGGTGTAGTATTGCGATTGGCGAGAGTGGAAGACGTTGTCGATTTTGCTGTCATGGTCTTGCTGCTCGGTTGGGTGATTGCCTGGGTTGGAGGGGATGGTGTACTAGTTGTGCCCGGCTTCAGGGATGTTGTTTGAACACACGTCGTCATCTGAGAAGCAGCGTCAGTTACGGACAATCCCACCAACTCAGGAAACGGACTAGAAGCGCAGGTTAACTCATAAGGTACCGTCCCTAGGTCCCGTCCATCTTTGTTGAACCACTGTACTAGCTCATACAGCACGCAGTCACATCGCAGTGGATTGTTGTGGAGAAACAAGTGAACTACGTTAGGCGAACGTTTGAAAGGACCGGTAGGGATGGTAGTTATGTCGTTGTTTTGGAGATACAGTGTTCGGAGGTTGGTCAGACCGGTGAAACTGTCGTTGCTAACGCTATTGATGGCGTTAAAACTGAGAGACAAGGTTTGAAGATCTACCAACCCGGTAAACGTTCCGTACTGAATGTTGGTTAAGGCGTTGTTGTCAAGGTACAATTCACGGAGATTGACGAGATTTTCAAAAGCACCACTGGAGATATCACTAATATTATTCTCCTTCAGGAAAAGGAAGTGAATACTGGGCACAAAAACACCATTTGGGATATGCCTGATCTTGTTGGACTGCAGATTCAACGAGTATAAAAGAGATAAACCGGAGAAGGAACCGTTTGACAACTGAGAAATGTCATTATCCCTCAGCATTAGACTTGTCACAGTTGTGGGTATGTTCTGCGGTACAGTTTCTAACGCCTTTCCGTTGCAGTTGACTACTGCGTTTCCAAATGTACAGGTGCAGACATCCGGGCATGTTAGGGCCGTGTGTAGATGGACAATGTACAACAGAACCGCAAGGAGGCGCCACTGACTGGTCATGGACGCCATCAGGACACAATCAGAATCTACCCACAGAAAGAAAGGTATTTTCAAAACAAGACAATTCTTGGAATTCTTCAAGACATTGATAAATGTATATCTACAGCAACAACTACCGATTGATATTCTGTAACAATGAGACATCTAAAATACCCACATGTGGCGAACACAGAAAACTGATGATAAATAGGGTTTGACAACACAACACAACACAACACAATCACAACACAACACAGCACAGCACAACACAACATAACACAGCACAACACAACACAGCACAACACAACACAACACAACACAACACAGCACAACACAACACAACACAACACAACACAACACAACACAACACAGCACACAACACAGCACAACACAACACAGCACAACACAGCACAGCACAACACAACACAACACAACACAACAAAACGCAACACAACGCAATACAACACAAGGCAACACGACACAAGGCAACACAACGCAACGCAACACAACGCAACACAACACAACACAACACAACGCAACACAACGCAACGCAACACAACACAGCACAACACAAAGCAACACAACACAGCACAACACAAAGCAACACAACACAGCACAACACAAAGCAACACAACACAAAGCAACACAACACAAAGCAACACAACGCAACGCAACACAACACAACGAAACGTAACACAATGCAACACAACGCAACACAATACAACGCAACACAACACAACGCAACACAACACAACACAACACAACGCAACACAACATAAACCAGATTTAGTTTTCACACATGTTTTAGTACAAAGATCTGTGCTCATCCCCAGCTTTAGTAAAAGTATGAAAATGCTCAAATATTTTTGCGTAACTGTGTGATAAAAGAAGTATGTTTTTGTTTTAAGTTAAGGCTATCTATTCTGCTCGTTCTCCTTGTACCAAAAATTCACCAGTTTCCCATCCCCAGAATGCAGTGCGAAAACGGGGACTAAACGTATTTGCATAGGACAGGGAGGCATCGGAATGATCCTGTTGACGTTAAACAGCTTGATTTTCAGTGTGTTTTGAGGTGTTGGGGCATTTTATGCTCAACGTTAATTAAATTACTATGGGTTGAATCTGACAACAAATAGAGACTGAATTAATTTTTTGGAATATGTGGTTTGTAACGCTATATTGGTAACGCTATACTGATGCTGTAACGTTACAAACCACATGTTCCGTGTTGAAAATAGCAAAAAAATTTTCTATTTGTTGTCAGATTTGCTCCATAGTAATTTAATTAATGTTGAGCATAAAATGACCCTGCCAACACCTCAAAACACAGTGAAAAGCAAGCTGTTTAACGTCACCAGGATCATTGCGATGCCTTCCTGTCTTAAGCAAATGAGTTTAGTACTGTACATAGTTGAGTATTGTACATAGGACTTCGCAGAATGTCTCATATAAGGTCGTATTTTCTCATATAAGGTTAACATTTCGACAGTAGTTTCCAAATGTTGTGTCAGAAAAGATATCCTCTACAACAGTGAAAATTCTGATGCAACGTTGACCAAAAATCCAACGAAAAACGCGAAAATCCAGGGTTCTGAGCAGGCGCAGTACGTTCTGCCAAAGTGCTGAGTTTAGACCCCCTGTTTCGCATTGCATTCTGGGGATGGGTAACTGGTGAATACAGATTTTCAGACATGGTTAACTCCCTGCAGGTGCCATAATAAATGACTCCATGGTGAAAGGTCATACGTGTGACAAGCCTCGCCCAGGGAAAAATCAACAGACTGTGGATCATTCGATTAACTTTTCTGACGGCCCTGTTGATAATATTCGAACGTCTCTTCTTAAATCCCGGGAATTTTTTAGAAAAATAATAAAACCGTAAACTAAGTAATCCTACTGTTCTAATACAAAATGTCATATACTTGCATACTGAAAACTACATACTGATAGAACGATATCTGCTAGCAATGTCTCTCTCTCGGCCTGCTAGTAATAAACCATAAACACTATGCAGATACACCCAACTCCAAAATGTTGCTGAATTCCTCTAGTAGACGTCCCGATTGGGTAACGACAGGTTAAATAAAAGTACATAACAACTTGGGTGGGTTGAATAATAAGTAATAACTTGCCCTTGTACGATCGAGACTAAGCACGGAGGTTAAAACAGTTTTCTTGGATCATAAGACTTTCCGGGTGTTGTCCTTAAAATACTTCGATATATGCCTCATTTAGATCATAACTGGATATCATTATAATCTGCTAATGCACTGAGAGCAATTATAGCTCCATGCTGAAAGTAAGTGACGTTCGAACCCGAGTCCCTCTGTGTGTCTCAAGTCAACTGTACAACTAACTTCTTCCAGGTGACCTGCAAATTCTACTATTTTCAATATCTCGAGCACTTCAATACGAATCAACAGCTTTTTTCCTTCACATCTCAAGTAAATAACAAATACGACTGGTAGAAAAGACTCCATTTTGTTACACAGTGACATCGAGCAAATAATTCAACGTGCGGGCACTCCACTGTTAGTAACATGGGCGTACGACACATTCCAACTCGCAGGCAATGTTTGCATTGGAGGGCGAATCTTTTCTTGGATTGTCAATCAAATGGTTCAAGTTACTGCTGTCAGCAAGAATCATAAAAGATTTCTAAATGATTCTTAACATATAATACCAAGTAAAACTGTACTCACGTGCAGTGGACGACTGAAAATGGGTGATTTGACAGAAGGGACATTGTGTGAAACGACCCCCGTGTTGACGCCTTGAACACCCAGGGACGCCTGCGACTACCTAGCCTCAGGCAACGCTTAGTCTAGATGTTACTCTCTAACCTGTTCACACACCTGACATACTGGGAACAATAGCGTGGAATGTTTCAAACATGCATACGGGTGGCGGCAAGAAATCAATTCGTTGATAAGAATATTATTCTCCTTTATTGTTATGATACGTATATACATATGGTACGTCCGATATTTAATCTTGTAAACTGATAAGTGACTTCTACATAATTTGATCAAAAGCTTTAATGGGATATGATTATGTTCATGGGATATGATTCTTGACGAATATGACAATATAAAACCAATACCCACAAGTTGTGTTGTCATTGTATTGGATTTGACGTGTATATCAAAGTATAGGAGAATTGTTCTTTATTATAGATATCACATTCAGATGATTGGACTAACCTCAATAGTTTTCTTGTTAAAAACAGCACGTGACCGAAATATTAACAAGTTTTCCATCCCCAGAATGCAACGCAAAACAGGGGGCTAACCCTTATTTGCATAAGACAGAATGATGCTGTTGACGTTAAACAGCTTGCTTTTCACTGTGTTTTGAGGTGTTGGGGCATTTTATGCCCAACATTAATTGAATTACTATGGGCCGAATCTGACGACAAATGAATAATGACGTTTTTGTGTTCTTTTCAACACGGAACATGTGGTTTGTAACGTTACAGCATCAGTATAGCGTTACCACTATAACGTAACAAACCACATATTCCCCCCAAAAAAATCATTCTCTATTTGTTTTCAGATCCAATCCAATAATTTAACCCTTGTCCTGCTGGCATTCCTGGCACAATATTTTTCAATAATTTCATGTCTTAATTAGATCATAGACCCCCAATTTTTTTTGCCCTGCAGTGGCATAGTTACTTCCGCATTCGTTGCGTTTTGCTGAGGTGTGATGCGTTGCACGAGAAATACCCCCAAATCGTACCTATACAGGGTGCTACATAGATGGTACTGTATGTGCCGCGCGACATATGTTGCGCACAGCAGGACAAGGGTTTTTAATTAACGTTTAGCATAAAATGCCCCAACACCTCAAAACACACTGAAAATCAAGCTGTTTAACGTCAACAGGATCATTCCGATGCCTTCCTGTCCTATGCAAATGGACAGAAAGGCATCGGCCCCCTGTTTTCGCATTGCATTCTGGGAATGGGAAACTGGTGAATTATCTTGGCTCTTGGCGTCCTTGGTTATCAACAGGTTAAAGGTTAAAGGTCAGATCGAACGCCTGATCCGTGCTCAGATGTACCGGTTAAACTGCTCACCACGCCCACTCAGAAGGTCATCTTTGTTATTATCTTACAAACCACAGTACCCAACATTATATACATACTTTAAAACTTCCTAAAGTCCGACTGGAATCTGGCCGAAGAGCTTTTGCCTGGAACGGCCTACCTGCCACAGTTAGAGTGGCCACGTCTTACCTGTCGTTTAAGAAGGTTCTGAAACAACACTGCTGACCTCTGACCTCCTGACCTTGGCCTGGCTTGACGACATTGATTTACGGTTAAGGAGTTTATTTTGACGCTTGGTTGTTTTGTAATTTCATGTATTGTTTAATGTGTTGGTTTCATTGTTTTCATGTGTAACTTGTTGTCACAAGGCATTCCTTAAAAGCAGTGTTTTTAAATAGCACTGAGGTCTCTACCCTGTTTAAATAAAGCAGAAATAATAAGCGAGAGTTGCTCTAAAATTTAGCTTTAAAGTGTTCGACTACTGCATTTGAACATTTCATAGCGTTTGATGGTGTGTTTTCGAAAGTTTTTCACAATGCACATTCTTTAATTAACATTCGAGAAAGCATCCCTGTGTTTCTTATAAGCGGACCGCGGAAAGGATTTACCAACCTCCCTTTTTGACCGAAAAATGGAACGGCCCTTAGTAGTAACAGTTTGGGCTCACTGCCATTTTGTTCAAGCAGATGTCACTGACCTCTACAGATAACTAGACTCTAGACTTTTATGATGGGAAGTAAAACATTGAAGATAAAACAGGTATAAACAAGTTCCTTTCGTCAGCTCACATATATATTGACATTTTTTTCCTACACAAAGTATGATCATCGTGGGGTCGTGTGGCGCAGCGACAGAGTGCGCGACTCGGAACCAAGAGGTCCCGGGTTCGAGTCCTGACATGCCACCGATCTTGTGCCCTTCGGAAATGCACTTTACACGACTTTCCTCACCTAGCTCAGGTGTAAATGAGTATTGTCCTGTCATGTAATTGTCCCCTGTGTTGGTGGTGAAATTAATACAAGTTGAAAAAACTGTGTGCCGTCACCACGTCTGGTGATTACATGTTGGAATTAAAAAAAGTATGATCACTCCTTCCACGTAACGGATCTTTGTGTGAAGTTTTCGCTCCCTATATGCGTCCTAAATGATTGGATTTTTTTTGGTCTCTAAACACGCCTCACAAGAGTAAAAAGGAGATCTAAAATGCAGTCTGACAAAGAAATATGGACAGCATTTCGCTGATAAAAGTATACAATAACAAAGCGAGCTGCATCTGGATTATGAACGTCTGCTATTAAGGCCCCCATTCCACTAATTTCTAATTCATTCAATATAATACGGTACTACGTATATACATCCCACTGCCTGCAGTCATAAGTCTCAATACCATTGGAAAATAGATAAGCTGTGCGGTTGATGTTGATAGAAGTGTAGTTTTCAAATTTGACGCCAGGCGTCGTTAACCATCATGCTCTCTCATCGTAGACCTTTGGTGACTGTCAGACAATGTCAAAGGTATCAATGTACCTAATGTGAATATAATTTGCCGTCTTTGTTGGTCAACATGCTCTTAGATGGGGCATTAAAGTATTCACTCACCCTTAAAATCCACCGTCTGCATAGTATTAGTGTTGCAAATAATTGAATTAGTTTAGCAAATGAAATACAAAAGGTAGACACACATAGGTAGATAAGACATCAGTGAATGCCGTATGCACAGCAAACATGCTCAAGTTATTTAATACATGACTTCATATTTAGGCTGTTATTTTGATATTCTATATGTAGTTACCATTTCACAGCCATGTTGATTCTGTTGAATTACACATTCTTGGTCGCATTCTATCATTAAAATCGCCATCTTGGTTTTGCTTGACGCCGCCATCTTGTAAACGGTCAGTGGCCCAGGACTGCTCTTCCCCGCTCCCAAAGACTCCATAAAAGAAGCCGGTGGCAGCAAACACACAGGCAATAATAACAACGACGTTGGACCACTCTTGCGTCGTCTGCGAACAATATTAAAACTTGTTTAAAGTTAAAACTTTTGGTTCAACACACAAAAAAATTCTCTCACCTAGAGCTTTCGACCAGTCACTCTGGTCTTCCTCAGTACCATCACCCTTCATTGAACTGCGACGGGAGCCGCCATCGTCTACAACATACCTTTGACCCAGTGTTAAAGTCACACTTCAGAGAAACCAAATGACAAGCTTCACTGGGTCAGTCTACTGAGGAAGACCAGAGTGACTGGTCGAAAGCTCTAGTTGAGATAATTCTTGTGTTGGACCAAAAGTTTTAACTTTTAACAGGTAACTACCAACACAGATGAACTTTCATGATAATATTAAAACTTAGTTAAATTTTGAAACAATGATTGTACTTTTGAAATGTACACCACTTTAATCGGTTAAATATTATAAAAAAGAAAATGAGTAATGTAAAAATGCACAAAATTGCATCATCAGTTTTTAGGACCAACATGAAAGGGGCCACAGACTGTATATCAGGTACACACAGCAACCATGAAAACAGCGTTATAGTACTCAATTTGGTATAGAAATATAACAATCGTTACCCACACATACCTTATTCTTGGTCAGAGTTGTCACCAATAGAGGGAACGTAATGCCCACCACACGACAGAGGACCCGGCACATCCCACATAACACACTGGCGTAGCGGGGAGCGATGTCAAATGGGTTCGCATCAGCAACTGTGGATAGCAAAGATGGTAAAGCGACTTGATGATAATGGCACACATCCGGTTCTAAAAAGAACGTCCGTGTTGGTATTTAGTCCGACCTCACACTAAACCTAGTCTCTACCAGACAAACTACGCTCGCTATATAAAGGAAAATATTTGCCAGGGGAGTTTTCTTTTATGGTCGCCTCGTAGGTTTAACTGGTCGGAGGGAAAGAAACTACTTTCCCGCGGCCGGACTCCTTGGCAAATTTTACTCTCTCCGTAGTAAGGCCTGGGGGATGCTAAACCTAAGATATTCATTTGGGGATTTATACTTGATAATAAATGGTAAGTCCTGGGGATAATTGTATTCTAGGCAGATCAAATCATTAAAACAAATAGAAATGCCAACATTTAATCTCTTATGGTATATCTTTATTACTTGTTCAGGTACCATGATCCATGTTGTGACCATGCATAAACTACTTGAACATACCTGCCGCCCTAGCCGCAGAACTCCCGTAAGCTACAGCGACAAAGCAGGCTGCCACGACAGAGTTGGTGGTAAAAGCTGCCACAAGAAAGCAGCCAGAAACACCCAGGCAGCCTAAGCGAATAAAACAAGCAGGCATATGCGATGTAATATCATTTTATTATGTAAAACCATGTCGGTTTGTTGTATACGGTGTATAAAAATTTTCAACTCTCTACAAAACCTTTTTATTGTATGGAACATCTCTTTACAATTTGAACGTACCTACCTATCATAGCCAAAGCTTTCCGAGCGATTGTTACTGAAAACCGCTTGCTTAAACGGTTTCCAAGCAAAGCAAATATCGGTCCCAAAGCACCAAATATCAGTACAGGAATCCCAGCCAGCACTCCTACCTATATAACAAAAAAGAAACATCAATAACCCACTATTTATGACGTGATGATTTCATGTGATATGAAAATTACCGTTCATCCAGGAACGTGCTCTACGTTCTTGAATAGGTTATCGTACTATCGTACCTACAGGCATGCACGTAGACACACAAACACGCACAGACACACACACACATGGACACACAAAGGCATGCATACATGCATATGACTGAATCGTACATGGTACAATGTGTTGAAGCTACTACAAAACTAAAGTAACATACAATTAATACTACAAAATACTATTGGATACAATATGTAAGTTACAATATTGTCATGTATTGGTAGTCTGGTCTCGCTTATTGGATGTGGTATACTGAAATTGACCTATGTAGGCGGATATGGGAGTTGGACATGGAAACAATATAAGGAATGTATCGTTCTGTGTTCCAGATAGGGCGAACTTTGTCTTGGTAGTAAAATAGTCTGTAACAGTGTATCTCTCTCTTTTTTTAAGTGGGACAAGTCATAGCAAAGTAAAATTCATTTTCAATGTTTTAATTACATGTTAAAGCACAGACACACCGACACACACACACACACACACACACACACACACACACACACACACACACACACACACACACACGCACACATCCTACCAGTTCGATGCTCGCCCCGAAACTTTGGTTGAAGTAGAGCGGCAGAATATTTGGTTCCCAGCAGTAGGCAGCTACTTGTAGCAGAATGGATGCCCAGACAGCGGGGGACGTGAAGATCCGACAAAATGGAATACCGTCCTAAAAAAAAACAACATCGGTTACATGATTTTGTACTTCAATAACGAAGACATTTCAAGGAAAGATGGTTAATGCCATTTTGAAGTTTCTTTAACCCTTTATCTTGAAAGATAGAACGTGAGAATTCTGTAATCATTTATATGTTGAACATGAGATACACTTTCTTCTTGACTGTACATTATATGAAGATGAACGCCAAGAGCTATTCAATACTTAAAAATTAAATAATTAGACAAGATATGTAAGAAAATGTCAAAGCAGGACACGTTTAAACACTTAATGTCATGCAAGAACGAATGTATAGTAGACAAACTATGTAATTATGTTTCCAGATGTTTCACAAAGAGAGAATAAATGGCAATTATAACAGTAGATGATAGGTATTATATAGTATTGTTGTAATACATAGCATGTTGTCACATTTGTGTATTTATCTCATCTGACAAAGAACAGGAAATTAAGATCCATATCAATTATATCCAAATAATTAAGCAACCATATTGTTGATAATAATTGAAAGTGAATCGCTGTACGAATTATGAGAATGCATGTATGTTGCAACAATAATCCATGTTCATACCGTGCGTTTTGTTCCGTCTTCAACATGCTCATTTGCACTGTCGACATCTTTGTTTCTTCTCTCGACCATTGCTTCATATCCAACCAGTAGAACTGCCCAAGTTAGCCCAAGTCCCCCTGTTGATAATTGAAAGAAAAAAATCAGATGCAGTCGAACAAAATGCATTGAAAATGTTTCATTCATACTAGAATAAGTTGGTATTCATGAAGCAGAAACTGTGTATTCTGTTTTGCCCAAGCTGGTATCCTGCCTGGTCAACACTTGGCAGTATTATACTAATACATGTAACTATAGAAAAACTAGGCAACTGTAAAATGCGTAACGACATTTATTTTTACTTTATTTTGAAAGTTTATAGCTATACTCACCAAATAAGTAAAATGCTGTCTGCCAGACCAGATTCTGCGTTATGAAGCCGGTCGCGATTATCCCAAGGAACTGACCGAGATAGAGACCTGAACAACAAAGGTGTAAATGTATGAATGTATTAAAGATAACCATAGTGGGGCCTTGACCATTTCTGCCTATCTACTATTGCTATTGATTTGATGTGATTGCTATTGTATGCTACACATACACAACAGACCACTGCTGCTGCTGCAAAGAACTAGCATGTGACGTCTTTTTTTACATTAAAGCAATAATATCTGCATGCTTGCCAACCTTAGCTATAAAGCTATAAAGTCAGAGTGCATCGACACCTCCTTCATTGCAATTGAGAACTTGGCAGCTGTGAGCCACTGATTGCCCACTGATTGAGCCATTGCACAATCAGTGGGTATTGCTCACTACAGCACATTATATATAAAAAAAAAACTACTAGACATATTTATTTGGGTGAGGTCCAGGACTTACAACACATCGTGGCACATAAAGACTCTTGAGAAGAAATTAAAATAGACTTTGTTCGGGCAAGCAGCCCGACACAATGATGATAATATACAGTTAAAATCTCAAATTTGAAAAGAAGTAGTAGAAGGTGTAGAAGAAGTACCTTCATGGTGTTTCGAGACTGACGAAATGCCTGAAAAAGTATCAAATTTATTAACTAACATAAAACAATATATTTCGTTCAGACCTGCAAAGACGAATGGGGAAACCTTTGCACTTTGGGTCGGCAACAGACGCTCACTCAGAACGCCGTAAGCAGCAGGCTCACAAAGGCCCTGCAAAGGGAAACAACATTACATATATATTAGGAACGGTCTTGGATTAATTTCAAGTTAGGCCATGTTGATCTGATTATATGAATGACATCCTATGGGAACCACTAAACTGACACGAATAAAAAATGTTTCGCAAGAAAGTTTCCTTCATTTTGAAATCTAAGTGGTCATGAAGGTTGAACAAATGACAATACAAAGAGTGGTATGGCGAATAATGATAATAGTCTCTTCATTTTCATTTCTTCACAT
The DNA here is from genome assembly GCF_001625305.1 of Branchiostoma belcheri. Classification (NCBI taxonomy): domain Eukaryota; kingdom Metazoa; phylum Chordata; class Leptocardii; order Amphioxiformes; family Branchiostomatidae; genus Branchiostoma; species Branchiostoma belcheri. The sequence goes on from NW_017803976.1 coordinate 2,570,042, forward strand.
TTTCTTCTTTTCCTGAATTGATTTCGGAAATCTTTGACATCAGTATCGTTTTTCAGTCCTTTTTTGCAACAACATACGACACATATTTGCTCATTTTGTACGATTTACAGTTTGTTAAAAAAACGGACGAAAATTCATGCGCGCGCAAAAGACATCATCCATATATTGAATCAACATGACCTTACAAAAAGTAACCAACGTGATATCATACAAATAAAAGTAAGATATTTCACCTCTGCCAATCCTGCTACAATGCGATGTGCCACTGCAGCTTCGAAGTGTTGAAAAGCAAATGGACCGACACTGTGGACAACAGAACTCATACCCACCGAGGCCAAGAGAACCCTGAAAAATGCAAATTGGGCTCATTATTCATCTTTCATTTTTAAACCTTAGCCACTGGGTGTCTCTGTATTAGGCCACAGTAAGTAATTTTTATGGATGCCATCAGCGCGCGCATTGATTTTCGCTGGGTTTGGAAAAAAAACAAGAAGTTTTGATGCCCTCTGACAGTGGTCAACTTGCCGAAAATGGGCAAAAATCTGTTGCCCTGCCAGAACGTGGGTTGCAGATAAATATGAAGAGAGGAGACAAGACAAGGCTTGGATTTATTCTTTTGTCTTTTACTTTGATGCAGTGTAGAAATTTATTTGTACAATGATTGATAACTTCTCAGCTGTTTCAGTGAGAAATGGATACTGTTATAGTTGGCAGTAAACTTAACACAATATATGTATCATCTCTTGTTAAACAAGGTTTATGATGTCAAAAGATGGAAACTTTAATGAAGGAATCTTGACAATGTGTTTTTTGGGGCCCATCTTGTTTTCTTTCGCCCTATTGCATTAGATTGGGAGTTTAGGGAGGATGTCATCCATAAAATTTACTTGCTGTGTCCTTAGAGGTCAAACCCTTGTAAACGTTTTAGTCAAAGAAAGATACACTATTATAATACCAGGCAGGCTCAACAGCTACACAGACCAAAATACACATCTCGAACAGGCCAACGAACGTTTGCTTTCAGAGCGGTTTCCATCTATAACTCCCTCAAACCAGCGACAAAATTAGAAACCACTCTGAATTCATTCAAACAAGCCTTAAAATCTGACCTCTGACCACTCTGACCATAACAAGCAATGACCTACATGTATAGCTAGTATTTTATTTTGCAAACGGATTGATTTTGTTGTTTGCTTTGTTCTATTTATTTGATTTACGTATGTGACAGGCTCTGTAATTCTGATTTTGAGTTGATATTGTTCAACGTATTTTGAATTACTCCTATGTTCGATTTTGTGTTTTATGTTGTACAATTGTAACGTTTTGTTGATTCATCTGTTGATGTGGAGCCAGGGCCCCCTTGGAAATCAGTTGTTTATCAACTGAAGGGGCGACCCTCAAGATTAATAAATAAATAAATAAATACTCTTGTGGCATACTCTTTTGAATTACTCACCTAATAGCGGGGTATCGATAGGCAAGGTAGCCTCCGAGGAAACTTGAAGGCAACAAACCGATGTAGACTGAACTCAGTATGACACCAACCTGGAACTGGCTATATTGTACCTGCAAAACAAAATGAAAGGACGCAGTTGTGTCAGATAAAGATGCATGCATTTGGAATTGAAACGACAAATGTTTAAATAATTTGACAACAATGGCTGTTTGCAGAATATTTAACATTCCATCATTGTAGAATAAATCTGTTAAATACATGAGCCTCTCAAAACTTTAATGTAAATCAAACATCTTAAATAAAGTATGCAAATTACTAGTTTTCTGTCATGGTAGATGGTAAAAAGTGAATGTATAGATAACATTTTTCGATATTTTGAAGTCGGTATTCATCAAACTTGCACTTTTTTCTCTAAGACTGATAAATCATATTCTCCTATAACTATGAACGCTTAATCGGATGATATTTAAGATTAGCGAGGAAGCGATCTCACTATGAGGCAATATGTAAGTGCATTGATCGATAAAGCTAAGGCCATGTTGATTTGATTATATGAATGACATCCTCTGGGAACCCAAAAACTCAAGTTTAACAAAAAAGTTGTCTTCATAATGAAATCTATGTGGTTATGAAGGTTGAGCAAATGGCACAGAGTATGGTATGGCGAAAAATTTATTCTTCAAATTCATTTATTTACATTTTTGTCTTTTTCGTTTGATTTTGGCATTCTGTAGTTTTTCAATTTGTTTATTGCAGCTTACGGTAATATTTGCTTGTCGTGCAACTGTTTTGTACGATTTTCAGTACGGCTGAAAACTTTTGTTGGAAACGGCCGAAACTTTATGCGAGTGCGGATGTCATCCATATAATCAAATCAACATGGCCTAACCTGAGTGACGTTGGTTTGTGTTCTGTTATCCGATGGCATCTGTAGCTCCACCAGCACCACTGAAACACTGGTCCTTCCCGCGTATTGAAAAAGAATCCCAGTGAAGAGAAGAGCACACAGCAGCTTCTTGGATGTGGGTATGGCCTTCATTGGACTTTCTTCTGCCATGCCGCTCTGAAAAGCAGAATACAGGGTAAAACGACTAAAACGAACAAGACTGGCAATGAAAACATGCATTGCCATGGCGACGGTGGTTGCTGTCAGGGTTATTGTTTGCATGCATATGGCACTGCCATGATCTCATCATTTTGGGGGGACCTTGGTACCTGTTAAGTCTAGACAGATACAGTGCACTCTTCCCCTGAGTGTATAGTGAACCGCCCCCGGGGTCACAGAAAAAGGAGGGCATCCGGGGCAGACAGGTCCGCTGTACAATTCCCAGAATTCTTGGGAACTGCACACTTTATTTTACCATTAGGCTTCTCCCTTAGACGTATTAGGTTCCTCCCTGAGACGTCGCTAAAAACATCCAAAATTATTCGGCTCTGCGTTGCAATTGTCTATAGCTGCTAGCGGACTTTTGTCTTCTAAAAATAAGCCACAAAACCATATCCATTGCTGTAATAACTTTATTATATATATATATATCTATATAGGTAAGCAGAGCTATCATAATGTGATGATTATTGTTACACCATTTGTCTACATTGATGATTTCTACCCCGATATCTACTTGGAGATTAAAGATAATATTTAATCGTTTTCTCGGAGAAGAAGACGTCCTTGACTGTATCCCCGACCAGTGGGATGGAAGTTCCCAGCAGCAGTGTGGACGTTTATGCGGGAGACGAGGACTGCTACCGTCCCATCTTTGAGCCTATTATCAGGTAAAAATTAATTTTCTTTTTCCTCAATCGCTGCACCAAAGATCTAAGAATAATGGAGAATAAATTCTACTTACTATTGGTAAATTTGCAGCGATGAACCCTAGCTATATAGGCCTCGATGGTTGTCGTTTTCGCTACATACCATTCGGGTGATAAAAGTGGACTTTTATGCATGGATAGGTAAACACAAACATGATTTCATTTTTAACGCCTAGATAAAACGCCTAAATTATTCATCAGAGCTACGCTTAACGATGTATAACAATGTACATCACCAATACATTTGGTAGAAAGTCGAGATAAACTTTGAAGAGATCACAAAGACAAAGGGAACCTTTCTTTCATCAAAGATTACTTACTTCACTAATTTGCTTTGAAAACAAAATCTATACTACAGAAAATGTCTCGACACCAGGATGTTGTAAACAGAGCCGCCATTTTTAATGTGATGGCGTTAGATCGGCTAGGAATATAATAAGGGTGTGCACAGACCTTGAATCAATGGCCGAAATGTACTAGTATGTCATGACCTGACACGGCGGTCTGTCACTACGGCATTCTTTCCCATTGCTATGCGCGTTCGAAAAGGTATCGGGTTACAAGACGCTATTTTGGCCTGTTTTGGACTACCCGTAAAATCTTTGAAAATAAACAAATAATATTTAGTGGCAAATTTCGTCAAATTAAAATGAAAATATCGTCTTAACATCCTGTAAATATTAGCTTTTCAAGTTAAATCAATGATTTTTAAAGATTTCGCTCAGAAAGACGATTATTTTCGGGTTTCCGAGCACAAGTCATGTCACGTTTTTAGGCAAACATCGTTCAAACCTGGCTACGTATATTGCACCAGATCCTCGTTTTTTATATTTTTCGCTGACTAGGGATAAGATAAAAAAAACCGTGTTTTAGGGATTTTTTAATTTCTGATTGTAAGTCTAGTTTTTGTCGACATATTGGTGAAAAAATTGCATTTTTTTACATTTTTCTCACTAAATTACCCATAATTCAAAATTGAGGCCATTTTTCAAAAATCCCTAAAACACGATTTTCGGGACAACCGTTACAGTTATTTTGAGCCGTAAATGGGGTATGCTTGACTCTCCATGTTTCCAGGTTTGAACGAGTTTTGCAGACATGTCATATCACCAGAAAGTGTGCATTGTGTTATTCATACTGGTGTAAAGAATCATTACAGTATTCAAGGTCACCCAAGGATACGACAATAGCTTCGCTACATGTTACATACCCACCAAAAATGATAGCGGACATGTACTGTCCAGGAAACTGATTGTATCTATAGAAAAGTGTTGTTTTTTATCTGTTGCGAAGCACTCAGGCAGAAGGGCTTCTTTTGCCGCTTTGTTGTAAATGACCGCAGGTGACCCCGAAATGGAACGCGGGTTCGATTCAAATTGTCCAGATCGAACACCATCGAACACAGTTCGGATTCTATGAAATGTGGGAACTTTGCAGCCCAGATTTTGCCACCGTGTGAAATTCTGCGAGTCGTTAAGAGAATTAGGGATGGTAAAATATACTTAATATTTGTTGCCATTTTGAGGAAGATCAGGATATGGAGAGTTTTGAGTTTCTGCTATGCAGTCTAACTGTCGTGTTCTTGACTTGTGTTATAAATTATGCTTCTGTATATTTCAAGTTGAACAGTATTATTACACTATTTCTTACACTCTTCAGCCATGTTAATGTTTAATGATATTTCATGTCAGTTTATGAGAAATTTTACCTCAAACTTGAACCCTCAAAATCATTTCGTCACTTTTTTTTACTACACACTACCACGCAGGTATCGGTCGAACACTGTATGAGTACGATATGTGTTCGCGCATGGAGGAAACTCCGTTAAAAATATAAATGACATATATGTGTGTGAACAAATACATACATACATCTCAGGAAAGTTGGTCATAGTTGGTTTCCAGGTGCTTTTGGTCCCCAGTTTCTCCGGTTTGTGTTCAGATATGAGGTTGCTTTTTGAAGGTTAAAATCACCCATATTTGACTGGCTAGATGCTCACAGGCAAATATACTGATTCCAGCCTTCAACATGCCACATCGTGAGCGCTTGGAAGTAGGATGTTAAGATCACATCAATGTTTCAACAGTGTAAAACACCCACCTGTGTCTCGGTACCGGTATGGACGGTAACGTTGACTTGCTGACAGCTCCAGCTAGCGTTGTCTTCTTCTTCGTTCTGGCGAAGATCTTTTCTTGCAACACCTGACGTCCCTGCATAGACAAGAGCGTACAATATCTTCAAGACATCGTCTAAGTGTACGAAGAAGACAAGAAGAAGTCGCCAAGGATGCCAAGACGTTTTAAAACAAGCCTACCGTTTTCAAACCCCCTACGGTCTGCCAAGGTTCCATCCATCATGTCTGTAACGCAGCACTGTTACAGAGATCGCTTTAAAGACTGGTAAATGCGCTGCCTATAAAAACAACAAACTGTCCTCTATAGACTCCGGACAGTTGATGAGGCAATGTTACTTTGTAGCATTCTTTAGACAGTATCCAATGGGTCCATCAATTGGCTCTATAGGGTTAGAGGGTAAACAAGATGGAGGTAAAGATACACTATGCAATCACGCAGGTGACACGCCGGGCTTTATTCCGTGACAGCGGCGCCGGCTTTTGTGACACGTGGGAGAGCCTAGAACACGGGACAGCGACGGTAGGTCTGTAATTCCCAATGGTTTAATCTCCACGCAGATCCAAGGGTGCATACATGTTTTTCTCGCTCTTAATTACATGTCTCAAGTGCTTCATAGTCCTATTTTCGAACGAAGCAGATTTATAGAATTTCCTCATTAAGTAGGCAAATTAGCTCCTGATTTGCATAATTGCCATCTGATTATGTCAAGCATCACTTAAGAAACCTACACACCAAAAAACACTACAATCCGTCAACCAGTTCTTGAGTTATCCTTCTTCGAGAATTTTTTAAGAAACGCTCCTGCAGTTCTAGAACAAGCTGCTAGGGGGTCCAAACTCATGTCACTTATTTTCTACCTTAAGACCTATCTACCAACCAAAATTCGTGACCCTAGCATGTCCAAATCGCGAGATATCAAAACTGGAAGTTCTGCTGCAGTACCAACAAAAGCCGCTAGGGGGCCCAAAATCTAATCATTTCTAGGTCTCATCAAGACCTACCCACCTAAAAAGTTTCATGACAATGCATATTAAGCTTCTTGAGTTATGTTGTTCACAGACAACGGATAAACAGACAAACAAACGGACAGACGGACAAACGCTACTGAAAACATAACCTTCTTGGCGAAGGTAATTACAGACCTACCGTCGCTGTCCCGTGTTCTAGGCTCTCCCGCGTGTCACAAAAGCCGGCGCCGCTGTCACGGAATAAAGCCCGGCGTGTCACCTGCGTGATTGTATAGTGTATCTTTACCTCCATCCTGTTTACCCTCTAACCCTATAGAGCCAATTGATGGACCCATTAGATACTGTCTAAAGAATGCTACAAAGTAACTTTGCCTCATCAACTGTCCGGAGTCTATAGAGGACAGTTTGTTGTTTTTATAGGCAGCACATTTACCAGTCTTTAAAGCGATCTCTGTAACAGTGCTGCGTTACAGACATGATGGATGGAACCTTGGCAGACCGTAGGGGGTCTGAAAACGGTAGGCTTGTTTTAAAACGTCTTGGCATCCTTGGCGACTTCTTCTTGTCTTCTTCGTACACTTAGACGATGTCTTGAAGATATTGTACGCTCTTGTCTATGCAGGGACGTCAGGTGTTGCAAGAAAAGATCTTCGCCAGAACGAAGAAGAAGACAACGCTAGCTGGAGCTGTCAGCAAGTCAACGTTACCGTCCATACCGGTACCGAGACACAGGTGGGTGTTTTACACTGTTGAAACATTGATGTGATCTTAACATCCTACTTCCAAGCGCTCACGATGTGGCATGTAGAAGGCTGGAATCAGTATATTTGCTTGTGATCATCTAGCCAGTCAAATATGGGCGATTTCAACCTTCAAAATGCAACCTCATCTCTGAACACAAACCGGAGAAACTGGGGACCAAAAGCACTTGGAAACCAACTATGTCCAACTTTCCTGAGATGAATGTATGTATTTTTTCACACACATCTATGTCATTTATATTTTTTTAACGGAGTAGTTCAATGCAAGGCCTATGCGAACACTTCTCAGCATTGAACTAGAAAGATGAGAGAGACATGGCTATGTCAAGAGATGGCGATTCATCGTGGCATGCTCGCTGTCGCTGCGGTCATCGACCTCCGTCCATGGTTCTGAGGCTAAGGCTTGGTTCTGCGGTCATTGACCCGAGGTCTTCGTACTCATTTCGGATTTAGAACGTAAAATTCTTCACAACAACCCAGACACCAAAACACAAGGAAACATAGAAATGTCTCATATAATCAACGTAACTATGACAAAAAGATGGAAGTAATACAATATACTATTTAAGGGAAAATAGTACTGCCTTAGTCTAAAACATTTAAAGATATCCATCAGCAATTTTTATTAGTATAAACACGATAAAAAGGATTGCATACGCTCACAAAACTACAGAGCATCACAACAGAACTGCTGAAAGTTGCAAATATAGATGAGGATTATAATAAAATTAAAATCACCAGATGTTTAATGTTTGACGTTACTATTAAAAAGTCTACAACGTTAAAACCCTATAGTACGTTAAAGTTGCATACCAAAACATTTTAGGAACAAGCACACAACCATGGCGTGCCCCCAGATCGGTGCAGCTCTGCAATATCCCACTTGGACCAGCCGCCATCATTGCCTGGGACGCACAGTCCTCAACCAAGACTTGTGGGTAAAGTTAAAGGTGGGAACCTATTATGGAATCGATTTGGGAAATTCGTTTGTTTGCCTTTTATCGATATCACCTAAACATCCAACTATAGCAAGGTTGCTAGTTGTGTTGGTTTGAGTTACTTAAGGCAATAATCATATGATTGTGTAGGGTATTGAAAAGGAGAGAGTAGTTGCAATGTGTTGTTAGGAGACACCCCCCCCCATGTCCCTTGTGACAGGAAGTCGTCATAACTGTCAATTGTCACCAGACTGACCACATCTGTGACTGGTTAATTGTGAATAAAGGACTCAGACCACAGTGTCTGAGAACACAGTTCTAGCAGGCAGCCACTGAGTGCATACCTCCTCTATAGACTCTCTCCTTCT
>NW_017803976.1:2578548-2581308 GCF_001625305.1 Branchiostoma belcheri
CAATGTAGGGTATTGAAAAGGAGAGAGTCTATAGAGGAGGTATGCACTCAGTGGCTGCCTGCTAGAACTGTGTTCTCAGACACTGTGGTCTGAGTCCTTTATTCACAATGAACCAGTTACAGATGTGGTCAGTCTGGTGACAGTTAACAGTTATGACGACTTCCTGTCACAGGGGACATAGGGGGGGGGGCTTGTCTCCTAACAACACATTGCAACAATTGCTTTAATTCCTTAAGGACAAGAAGACGTCCTTGACTGACTTCACCATTAACGACGTGGTCCAGAGTGGAGTGGAAGTTCCCAGCAGCAGGGTGGGGGTTTATGCTGGAGACGAGGAATGCTACCGTCTGTACAGCAACTTCTTCGAGCCTATCATCAAGTAATTACTAATGAATTTTTTAATTTATTTACGGACGTATTGTTTTAGTTGGTGCTTGTTGTGACCGGCCGCCAGGCGCACATAACAGGAATGCATTCTGAGTAAAGAGACTCTTTTTACACAACCAAATCTTTTTTCAGCCGACCTTTCGGTGACAGTCTGCTACCTTCTTTGGGGCACTTCTGACTGGTTCACATTGCACTGCATTAAAGGTGTCGCTGCTATAGATGCATTCCCAAACGTACAATATTTACATATCTACACATATGCGAGATTGCTGGGGAATGTATCTACAATGCGTTCCCAAACATACAGAGTTGGATATATACATAATTGTGGTCAGTTATTAATCAAAATCAGTTACAGAGATCAGAGAACAATTTAACCAAACCTTGTTTAGCTTATAGGGTTATGATAATATGTTTCAAGCCTTCACGATCATTTTTTACTGTCTGTTTCCTGTTTCTTTCTATTTTGCTTCCTGCAGAGAATACCATGGGATCGATGAGATACCTTCACAGGTCTCCAACCTGAATCCTCGCCATTTGGCATCCGTAATTCTGAACGAAAAACCGATCATTTCTACGAGATGCAGAGTAGTCAGGAACCTGTCTGGTTACGGTATAACCACGTTCAACATCCAATCTCCTTCCATGTCTAAACAACACCACATTGTATTAACTGTATCTTTTTGATGTAATGTCTAATAATTGCAATAATGCCTTCTTCAAGCACGTCGGCAGAACGTACTGCGCCTGCGCAGAACCCTGGATTTTCGCAGTTTTCGAAAGATTTTTAGTCAACGTTGCATTAGAATTTTTGCCTGTTGCAGACGATATCTTTTCCGAAATAACATTTGAAAACCAATGTGGGAATGCTAACCTTATACGAGCAACTATAACCTTATATGAGACGTTCTGCTGAAGTACTATGCACAATACATTACAGGGTTTGCGCAGGTGCAGTACGTTCTGCCGACGTGTTCCTTCTTCAAGGCTAGTTTTGCATGCTCTTATACCAATTACATTTACTTCAACACGTCTTTGGTTCTTTCACAAATGTATAAAACTGAGTAAAGTGAGAAAAATACAATTTGTTGAATAAGATAAAATGAACTTAAAATATACATATATGTCTACATTTTCAATTACTTCCTTAAAGCGCCTTTACAACCAGGAGTGTGTTGCCACATCATAACTTGTTATCAAACAGCATTGATATGCAAATTCCTTTGTTATATTCCTTTGTTATTTCCTTGATTTGTTTTTGTATTATTGCCTTTATTACTATGAGTTGTGGCTCTTGGTTTGACAAGTTTGTTTTATTACCACCTTACTGAGTTGTGGCATTATATAGTACTTTTATTTGTACTAAGTTGACTTTAATTTGTACTTATAAGTTGACTTATCATTTTGTTATATCTGTTATTTTCTTGTATATTTTATTTATGTATGCCTGCAGGGCACATTGAAAAACGCCTTAGTGGCGATATGTACACCCTGGGTAAACAAATAAAAACAAACAAACAAACAAAGCCATTTGTTGGTTGAAACAGGCTTTCCGGCAGGAATCTCTCGAGAGAACCGTCTAGAGGTAGAGAGTGTCTTGATGACTGTACTGGACGACCTTGAAGATGACCTTGGCGGAAAATACTATCCGTACGAGTCCTTGACAAGTCCAGAGAAAGATAAGCTGGTTATGGGTGGATACCTTTTTCAGGTACTAAAATCACATGTAAGCATCTCTGATTTAGATACAACGATAACAACAACGCATATATACATAGGGTAACATCATTAAAGTAGATAAAGGCTAAACTGTGCAACACTAGACCTGATCCAAATTAAATGTGTTCCTTGTACATGTATAACTAAAGCCTAATTAATGGCAATTTAAATAAGATGAGAAGAAAGAGAAATTTGTTTTTGCTGAATCATTAGATAGCACTGTTTATTCCAAGACAAATTTGTATCAAGTATTAGGGCATTATCTAATTGGCTGTTGAAATATTATTTAGAGCTGATTGCGTGGTTTTGACTAAGAGATATCATGGCTCTTCCATCAGGACAATGATAAGTACCAGACGGCTGCAGGGATAAGTCAACACTGGCCAGAAGGGCGTGGCATCTTTTACAACAAAGCCAAGACGTTTTTGGTGTGGGTGAACGAGGAGGATCATCTTAGGATCATCTCCATGCAGAAAGGTATATGATTTGTCTATTTGTATCCATAATGCTACATTAAGTCACAAGGCAGTTAACGTTATCACTGTTGTTTTCAATTGATGGCGTAGCTGTAATTTATTTCCTCCATACGTTTCTGAAGTAGCTAAACAATCTGAAATGTGACCAGGTTGTACCGTCTGCATATATATATATATA
>NW_017803976.1:2581676-2590575 GCF_001625305.1 Branchiostoma belcheri
TATATTTATATATTCATATGGCCGCCATTTTTAAAAACACCATCCCATGAGACATTGCGCTTGAAATGCAACCATGAATGTAACTGGTAGACCTAATATAATAGCCAATCAATTTTTTTTTTAACTTTTCTAACCAATAGGAGCTGATGTTCAGCAGGTGTTCGACCGTCTATGTCGTGGCATTAACGCCATCAACAAGGCTCTTCTGAAGCATGCGCAGACTGAGTTTGCGTTTCACAAGCAGTATGGCTACCTGTCCAGCTGTCCCACAAACCTCGGCACGGGCATGCGCGCTAGCGTCCACGTGACAGTACCCAGTTCACTCAGCGATGTCCAGTTGAAGAACGCATGTCGTCAGCTTGGGTTGGACGTCAGGGGCCGGCATGGAGGTAGGAACTAGTTGATATGACTTAGTTTCGTTTATAGCGTTTGTACCTTAAAGTATTTAAAATTTAAGCCAGTGCGTTACGCCGAAGGGCAGTTATACCGGCTGCACCGATACAGATAGAGAACACATATCTTGTATCTGAAAATAAGCGTGATATGGCTAAGCCGTGATATGGCTAAGCCGTGATATGGCTAAGCCGTGATATGGCTAAGCCGTGATATGGCTAAGCCGTGATATGGCTAAGCCGTGATATGGCTAAGCCGTGATATGGCTAAGCATTATTGATTGGTCCATCAGTTGGTCACTTTATCGGTTGATCTCCGTTAGTTCATTGGTTGGTTGGTTAGGTTGGGGTTGGTTGATTGCAGTGGATTGCTTGGTTATTGCTGTGGCATGCTTGTCGGTTAAATAATTGATCCATTAGTTGGTCTGTTAATGTAGTGACTAATCTATTTCAGAAACCTCTGAGGCTAAAGGAGGGGTTTATGACTTGTCCAACCGCCAGCGACTGGGTCGTACCGAGGTCGAGTTACTGCAAACACTGGTTGACGGCATCAACTCACTCTATAACACATCGGCACACTTATAAGACAGAGATTGCATGACAGATAAACACAATTGACCAATACGATTGTATCATCCCCGTACTTTTAAAAACCGGCTTGGCCCATGAGATAAATACATGTATATTTAAACGTGTACATTTTTACTTTTATGTAATCGAATAAGGTACCATGCATCTGCTTGGAGATTGCAAAAAGTTCCTCAGGTCGTTTGGTCCCCAAAGTTGAATGCGTTCAACGAAGTGGCAGGGGTAGAGTGAGAAACACAAAGAAAAATAATGTTTTTCATCAATATAAATATGGTATAAAGTGATATACATAAATAACTAAAAACGACGGCTGAATAAAAGACATGGTTGTGTAGAAAGAGTCGAGAAAAGCTTATAATATCATAGTGCTGAATGGCAAGAATTTTTACACTTGTAACACTATTTGTATATTATATAAGTGAGTGCTACATTTGCTGTTTGAAAATCATTTGCCGAAGGAGTGAGATCTTAACTCTAGTCAAAGTTCCCACGGGTGGGTGGTCTGAAGAAAAGAAAGGCTGGGTGGTCAACTGTAATAATTAGAATGACAGGTTCATAAAATCACCGCGTTCCCACGGATGGGTGGCCATGGTCTGAAAACAGAAAGGCCATGCGGTCAACTGTATCAATCAGACCTGCAGGTTAGTCTAACAACTATTTTTATCACAATGTGAGGTAAGGAAACGCCCACGACACCTCGTGGTGGGAACGTTTCATTTGCTGTGTGAAATAACCAGAGGGCAAATTAGAGGGCGGTAGAAGAGTATTCAGAAATAACGTATGCAGCTACGTCATTTTGTAAAAAAAATAAGGACAGAATGATAATCAGAGTATTATGAAACCACAGGTATGCATAGCAATGCTTCAAAATAGAGGACAGACAAAAAATATATAGATGAGGCGGCATGCATGGGGCGCATTGCAGAGCACTTTGTCATCAGGAGGGGGATATCTCAGCTTGGTCTACATGTAAGTTTCACACAATCATTATGATAAAGCGACGTATGCCAAAAACATGAATAATGTTCTGTGGTCATTTGCCTAAGATATTCCATGACATTATGCTTTTGAGAATTTAGAATTCCTCATCATGTAATTATAATCTTATGAAATGGTGAATGGTAAACTCCATGTGGACCCTCTGTGGTGACGTTATGGCATTATTTTTAGAGATCTAGATATCACGGCTCACTAACTAATCTTCAGACATAAGATTTCACACTGACACTACAGCGGACGCGGTTGCAATTCAGGAAGGGTTTGTACTGCTTCTTTTCTACGATTCAAGTGAATATATTCAATTTGATTATTATCAACTAAGTTATGATGTATTTACCGTAAATATCGTAAATCTTTTTATCCAACATCGCCGACGTTTTTTGACGAAATATGACTGTAAATATTTACAGTAAATAATCCGGTAGTTTTAACCTTGACGAGGCCTTTTTTGCTTTCAGCAAACTGTACAAACACACACAAACACACACACATAAATACGAACATACACACAAACACAAGGACATACACAAATAGACGCGCGCGCACACACACACACACACACACACACACACACACACACAAACACACATGAATACGAACATACACACAAACACAAGGACATACACAAACAGACGCGCGCACACACACACACACACACACACACACACACATAGAGTTCATATGAGTTCACTCTTATGGAACAGAACCGGTTTTTCGTGTGTGGTTATTTTGGGCCAAAAGAATAGAGCAAGCCTCCATTTGAAGTCATCTATGATCATTTTGATGTTTTGACACAGAACTAGTGGGGGTGGCGCAAAATATACATGTTTCCTTTCGCTCAAACTTCATATGTATTGACGTGGTCTTTATTTTGTTTTGCACTGCTTTTAACACGTAAACGTGCTACAAATGTTAGCAAAAAAAAAAATCAACACCCCTGCATAATGGCTTACTCTCAAGTGTGCCTTATTCTGCAACAAAGGACCACTTGTGAAATAAAGCACAATATATGATAATATATATATTAATGTTCTGATTGGTCTACATGTATAACTATTATCGAGTGGAGTCATGTTTCACCTTCGATAAAATAGAAAGCTATGGGAAATGTATTTTATACTTAACAGGTCCACCATTACATCATTTGTGAAAATGTTCTAGCTCTTTGGTTACAAACAGCTAGACAAGTTTAACAGTAGCCAAGAGCTATGATGTTTTGACAATGTCAAAATTCCTGTCAACATGGTTACAAGACATGGTAACGGCACCTTCAAGTTTTTTGTTTGTTTATTTGTTTATTGTCAATTTGCACATAAAAAAGTAACAGTACAAAATCAAATTACATACAAGCAAATATATGCTGGAGAGCCCAAGAAACCTGAAGGTTTGTCTAGTGGACTCTCCCAAATCCTATTAATTTTACGATCTCTTATTTACCTACATTTATTACATTTACATTTAACTTGCAATGTATTAAGGGACAAGCAAAAAAATTAACTCAAAATAGGTACAAGATAATATAAAGTTAACACGGCGAATTGAATATCTAAACAATAAAGTAAGACAATCAAGAACATATCATATTGAACAAAAAAATAAATTTCCATTAGTCAAATCATAAGTTATTATGAGTAAGAACAACATAAGAAACCAATATTAACACAAAGAAAATATCATAGCATAAGAAAACAAGGAAAACAAAAGCAAATCAGCTTTCAAATCAACTTATATTTATGCCGCCATCAACAAATACAGACAAATGCATTAGCGGACAATACTTATTTTCACCTAAGTTAAGTGAGGAAATTCGTATAAAAGTGTCTTTAATTCCCAAGGACACAACATAAGTCGCATTGCAGGGTTCGAACTTAGGACCTTTTGGTCGTATTGCACCACATGGCCTTGCAGCTCTTTAGTTTATTGGCATTTATCGATGGTTTCTTTCTGTAGGTTAATTTTGTTGACAAGTGCATGTCACTGCCTGTTCTGTTGAGGCAAAATGAGACCGACGAAGACATCCTCGCCTATCCTCCCCAGCATTGACGACTGTGAGTGGACCCCAAGTGTTCAGCACCTCTTCTGGCGCCACTACCTCCTCCAGAGCCCCATGTACTTCATACGGTGGATATACGTAGCACTCTATTCTCTCTACCTTCTGTTTGTCATGCGAGCGCCTACTGACAGAGACATTGTTGGCTACATAGAGAACACGACCATGGCTATGCTGATCCGCCCTGCAACAGACGGCAAGTCGGGTGAATATGAAGTAACTGTTAAATATTGCAAGCTGCGTGCTTCCGGAGGATACAGGCTGAAGAATATGTCACTGAGGTACAAGAAAAGCAAGAGTGATGTCCGAGTTTTGTGTTTTACTCGCAACGGAGTTAAAATAAACAACAGATGTCAAATCTTTTCCACAATCTTCTTCTACCATGGTCATTCCCTGCACACCAAGTCGCACCTGTTCTCCAATGGCTTGGTCCGACACATCGTGGATAACGATATAAAGACTCTCCGGGAGTCGACCTACACTTCCATTCCGTTACATTACGCGCTCCTCCATTCGTCAGTGAGTGTGTTAGGTAACGTGTCCAGATATCTCGGCTATGGAAGTGCCTGTATCAGAGAGAGCGTCGTGGAGGAGAGTAGGAACATGAGCGCTCTGTCGGGCCATCAGGCCATGGAACACTGGAACTTACACGGGAGGGACTCCTTTGCCGGCAGGCTTTTTAGGTTAGTGGATATTATATCCCTTATGAAAATATAAGCAATATGTATTTTTTACGTCCAGGTACGGAGGTATTATTTTGGATGGCTGAGTTGTGGGTTTGGGTATATAGTAGGTTGACAGCACCTGGGTGGCGAAAATACTGATGGGCAGTAAGTCAGAAGGTCCAAGCTCTTGTGAACTCAACGTTTTTAAAATGTCGTCGGGACTCAGAATTGATTATGCCTCTTTAGATTGACAGCATGCTGGGGAATTCATAAAGCTGAATTCTGAATTCTCCAATCCCATGTTATCTTTAGAGAGTCTAATGTTCTGCATGTAATAAGTGCACTATGAACTATGTAACACCTTTAGTGCACTATGCACCAAGTAACATCTAGTGTCAGTGCACAGTAAACCAGTCAGAATTGCCCTGATGAAGATGACAAAAGGTCATCGAAACGTCGGCTTGAAAAAATAAATGGTTGTGATAAAAAGAACCTTGCTATTCAGTCGTTTACCAACCTGATGAAATTATTTACGGATGTTCTGCTTGTAGTTACGTGTATTATATTTCACTTCATACCATGGTATGGATGAAATTGTTTCCCCATTTTTTTTCTCTTATTCTATTGTGATTTTGTTAAATGATGAATTTTTTCGGATAGATATATACAGACTTTTAGAATTTACATCTCTACTGTGCCCTGAAATTTACAACCAAATAACCTAAAAATTATGTGAGGCGCCTTGGACATATTCTTGAAGAACATAATTCACAATTTTGCACTTCTTTAATTGGAATTGTGTAAATTGGGACTGAGAGTTGTTTTACCCCTAAAATTTACAGGTCACGACAGGCGTTACAGATCGTGATGGAACGCCACAAGATTGACCCAAAGTTGCTGGACCCTCTTTTTAACCACACCATTGTGCACAGTCTGGACCATGATGCCAGCACTGGGTGGTTGATGCTAAGGTGAGATTCGCACAATCCATAATAGACTGACCCTTATCACAATTATGTATTAGCAGCTAAGCCAATGGTATTTATAAAACTTGCTTTTGCACCGACTTGTGCCTCAATCCCAAAAGACGGCCCATGTTGCATTCCAAAACGTGTTCCATTCCAAATCATGATTTGGAGGGCTCATTCGCCCCCCCCCCCACTCAAAACTCGCGAATGGTATATTGTATGACCACCAAATTTTTTAGAGCATGGCGTATTAGTTAAAGGGATTATAACAACAATATTGATGTCGTTGTGACGTAAAATAACGTCATTATGACGTCTTAATGTGATTTTATTGGCCCAAACCGTATACATAGGTTATTCCGTAAAAGTTCAATGGTATACAACATAACTTTATCAAAAAGTTTATAATAGAATATTAGGGTCTACTAAGACTTATGTTGCCCGTAGCAACACCAGTGACGTCATAAAATGACGTCATGCATACCTAATATTAAGCTATCCGCCATCTTGGATCATCAATCTTCAAATTTGAAAAATAGTTTTGTTTCAAGATAAAGCCTAAAATACATTGAAAATAGACTAAAGACGTTCTTTTTTAAAAATTTTTATTTATTCATTTTTATTACAATGGATACATACATCACATACAATCTAAAAACATAAACAATCATCATTACACCATTTCATCAGTTGTCCAAAGACGTTCTTATAAACCTGTTAGAATTAAAGTAGTGATGAAATTCTAAGGCTGACACTGTTCTTCGTTAAGTCCACCGGTTTGGGAGACTGACAATCTCTAACCCACGTGTTGTCGACCTAATTTGTCCCGAAAGACAGGTTTAAAAAATAGCATTTGATAATTAAAATGGCTTTCTTCGGCTTTTTACGAGGTTCTCTCTCCACCCATGGGATACCGAATGCAGCATGTACCAGGCCTTCAACACCAGCATGTTCCGTATCCTGATCACCCTGCCTAACCTGAACCCGCTGGCACCGAACACCATCCGTTCAATCAACAAGCCGTTCTACCAGGACCTGTACCGGGAACTGCGGAAGATCGACCCCAAGATGGCGGATGCAGTCACCGCTAGTGTCATGTTCTAGATGGTCGTATATACAGTACAGGCGTGACGCATATCTTGATAGCCACGCCTAACGCATTCTACTATAGCATGTGCCGTGGACTACAGGAGATTAACCAACCAGAAGAGAGCGTCATATGCGAGATATAACAAAAGTTCGGATTCAAAATGTGTAACTGTTTGTGTTTGGTATGTGTGAAACCCTTACCAAGCCATATTTGCTCTCGTATGTAGATATGCCTTTGAGGCAGCATCGAATGTTCAATGTTGTGTACAGTAAGAGTTAATCATTGCGGAGACAGTACACTATTCTTATTTCATACAATACTGGTATCACTGGTCATCACGTCAAAGGTCCATTCGGTAAGGCTAATGCTGCACATATACATCTATGCACGATTTTTACTCTTAGGATTACTGGATTAATGATGATAAGTTTATTGCAAGCTTTTGCTTTGAATCTAGTTGCAATATTACATCTGATTGTTTTCAGTTACATGGTACCTCTCTATCGTCCCAGAAACGCTATTGGAATGTAAATGTTGGTTATATTCTGCTACAAGTACATTATATTAATATTGGTGATGATATTTTCTGAAGTTTAGTTCCTGTTGTGTCCCTGTGGTATTAAGACTGGACAGTCTGTAATTTTTTACAATTTGTTTTAAATACAAGTGATTTATTTTAGCTACTTGTATATTTGTACATGTCGTCACAATTTCCCAAAGAACACGCTACAGCGATGTGTCCATCATGCATGTGTCATCGTGATTCGCCAGGGTCCTTCTTCCATTACCAGGGCCACAGTTCTCAGTAGGGCTGCGGACCGGTACACTGTACCGGTCAAATACCGTAAAAATCGTTTCGGTACAGGTCCAAAATACCGGATCATGAAGTAACGAGTATATACCGAAATAGCTAGTTTACACCATGTATATGACTATAGATAGGTAAATCCTACCACAAAGACGAAAAATTAGCACTGGAAAAGACGTAAACACCGTCGATTGATTTGAGATCCTCAGTCTCACGAGACATCGCGAGAGTGTGGCTGATCAAGGGTTGTGATTGGTCAACAAACTCAAATCAGGTCAGAGGTCAGTCATTTTCCCTTCCCTCCAACACTTTATTATTGTTTCTGTGTCATGATTGAAAAAGTGAAGAACACGTGTTAATTTGTCAAATTGTTCAGGTACAGGTACAGGTCCGGACCTGTACCTAAACCTCTGTACCAGTACCTGTACCTGTACCTGATGTTACGTTTAGGTACGCAGCCCTAGTTCTCAGGTACGTCCCGTCAGGCCTGAACACCGGCAGACGGTTGTTCAAACGGTCCACTACAATGACGTTACCTTCCGGGTCTAATGTTATCCCGGTTGGATATTTTAGGAGCCCTCCCCCATTCTCTCCTTCTGTACCGAAATTGAACTTCAGATTTCCCTCAAGGTCAAACACGAAAACTTTATGAGCATCGAAATTAGTGACAAAGAACACATCACGGAATTCGTCAGTCGCGATGAACCATGGGTACTGTAGCTGTCCCTTGCCGATCTCCCGGATGAGGCTCCCGTCATGCTGCAGGAGGAGACAGGACTGCTGTGTGTCGTCTGCCACCACCATGCGGCCGTCCTTCAGAACTGCAACTCCAGTCAGGTTTTAGTGTCTTCTTAAGCTCTCCTTCACGTGAGTACACCCAGATTGCTTGACCGCCAGTGCCGGAAATGTTTCGACACGTCACAAGAAACTGTCCGTCGGAGTCCACGTCAATGCCCCAATGATCCTCACCGTCCACCGTGAGAAACACCGAAGCGACTGGCCAGTCTTGGCATCGAATATCTGAACCCATTTGTTCCCGCTCTCCAACACTGCGATGTTACCGTCCATGTCCACTGCTACGTCTCTTGGGTTGGAATGTTTTCCCTTTTCACCCCCTTCCCTTCCAATGGTTAAGACTGGGTTGTCCCTAGTTTGCACTCCTTGCATTTTACTCGCCATTGTGCTAGCCTGGGTACCAAACCTTTTGGTAATCTTTAGGCCCCGGCCTTTACCAAGCACAGGTGAGTTATTCCACGGACCAATCTCCAGCTGGTTTGCCTGTATCCGCTGACTTCCTGTCTTCTTTTGCCGCCGACGCAAGTGGTGAGCGACGAAACCT
>NW_017803976.1:2590614-2592403 GCF_001625305.1 Branchiostoma belcheri
GAGGCCTGGTTGGCGGCCCCAAACGCTCTCGGTGCCGAAGGGATAGCGCTGAGCTCACGGCGGTCTGGTTAACCAGGCTACCATTATATTGTGCCACCGAGAGTGTTGGTAAGACTGAGGTCTCTGTGCCCAGCTGGATATGAAAATTAGTACAGCACAGTTTCTCGGAAGGCTGACGTCACGTAACAATAGGCGACGAACTTTGCACCCCAGCCTACGCAAATCGCATGAGCTGTTACAGAAGACGTCGCGTTTTTCTATTGGATAAGAACTTGGTGGTAGATCGTATCGCAAGTAAAACATTTCATGTAATTAGGCCACAGCAAGTTATTTTTATGGATGACATCAGCGCCCGCATTAATTTTTGCCTGATTTGGGAAAAAAAACAAGAAATTTTGTTGCCTTCTGACTGTGGTCAACATGCTGAAAGTGGGAAAATATGTCTGTTTCCATGCCGGAATGTCACATTGGAGCTACTAGTAACATTGATCACTAATTGTGTAAGTGTACAAAGGGTGATTTGCACATTGTGTGTATTGTTGATTGTACTTATATTTTATAAAGGAAATATGCAATGCATGAATAGAAATTTAGGAAAGATATTGACAAAAAAAGATTGAATTATTTTAGTCTATCTATCCTTCTCCTATGGCTTTTACATACATTATAGTACTGGAAATTTGTATTGCGCATTGTATCTAGCATGTTGTAAATTTTGTGCAAGCTAAAATAGCCTTTGAAGGTGTTGTAAAATCCAAGTAAACAGACCTTTTTCACAATCATAGTTGTTTATTTTCAAAGAAACATACAATGAAAGAGTTCGAATTTTTCCCCTCAAGTAGCCTCAAACTGTCCCATTTCAACTTCAAGTTTTCAAAGGCTTCACATGGCGGAAGGGGGGATACCCCCCTTCCGCATAACCCCCCCTCAGTCGCTTCGCTCCCTCGCCGTGATACCGCTCCCTCATGCCAGATTTTTCTAGAAAAACCCCTGATGTGGATGGCAGATAAATATGAAGAGAGGAGACAAGACAAGGATCTGATTTAATGTTTTGTCTTTTACCTTGATGCAGTATTCCTTTTATATGTGATGTTCCAAATGAATCAAAACCATTTGTACAATGATTAAAAACTTTTCTATTCATGATCAGCAAGAAATGGATGTTGTAGTAGTTGGCAGTATAGGTATCATTTCTTGTTTGCAAGGTTCATGATGTCAAAATTTCAAAATGTAGGAATCCTGTTTGTTTGGGCCCGCCTTGTTTTTTTTGCCCTCTTGCATTAGATTTGGAGTCTGTGGAGGATGTTATCCATAAAATTTACTTGCTGCGGCCTAATGTGCTTGTTGTTTACAGGTGTAGAATATTATAGGTGGTTATTTTAGCCACTTTATGTTTGCAGAGAACCTAATCAATGACTTATAATACATGTAATGTTATTTCAAGTTATTAAGTTAGGCCACACCAATTTAATTTGTTGGTTCTCGGATTCGCCTCTTCATTTTTTTCTGATTTGCAAAAAAAAAAATTGATTCTGGTCCTGAATCAACTGAAAAATGCTGATGTTTTGCCCCCAACAGTTGAGGAAAGTCCTTTTCTTCCTAGTTGTTACAGTTTTCCCATCTATCTTTGCAGTGGTTTGATTAAAAGTTCAAAATTCAATGTTTAAATTTTAACCCAGCCTTTTGTGTTGACTTCATGGCTCATTCCGTAGCATTTAAGCCTATAATAAGATGCCTAGACCTGTTTTTATTTTTATTTTTTTTTTCGCCCTGTCGCTTCATATTTTTT
>NW_017803976.1:2592423-2597429 GCF_001625305.1 Branchiostoma belcheri
CCTGATGAAACTATTTTCGGAAATACAAATGTACATGTAACTGTTACATGTACATGTATGTCAGAAGTGTACCAAACCATGGTATTATTGCTTTATACTGTGACAGTCATACGTCTTTTTCTTATACACACATGTACAAGTGCATGTGAATTTTATCAGACAGCAAGCCACAGCTTTGTCAAAAAACAGTTACTCAAGTAAACTGATATGATTTTAGGCCACACCAATTTAATTTGTTGGTTCTCGGATTCGCCTCTTCGTTTTTTTCTGATTTGCAAAAAAAAAAATTGATTCTGGTCCTGAATCAACTGAAAAATGCTGATGTTTTGCCCCCAACAGTTGAGGAAAGTCCTTTTCTTCCTAGTTGTTACAGTTTTCCCATCTATCATTGCAGTGGTTTGATAAAAAGTTCAAAATTCAATGTTTAAATTTTAACCCAGCCTTTTGTGTTGACTTCATGGCTCATTCCGTAGCATTTAAGCCTATAATAAGATGCCTAGACCTGTTTTTATTTTTATTTTTTTTTCGCCCTGTCGCTTCATATTTTTTCTGGAAAAATCCGAGAACCAACAAATTAAATCGGTGTGGCCTTACATTGAAAGTTCTTGTCACCCAGGAAAGTAAAGCATTTCATTTGTTATTTCTGTAGATCCTGTATGTAAATGTTTAAACAATTGCAAGTATGAATTTAGAATTATGTCAGTAATTTTACATGAGAAAAAAAGTTTTTATAGTCACAGTATAGTTCTTGACATACCAACTATTTAGTTTAGTGTATTGTTTAGAATGTTCTGATATGTTTTTGCTTTGATATCACTGTTGCAAAAAAATATTGTTTGCCATGTTTGAAATAAAATGATTAACACCACAATGTGTATTGTTGTGATTCTGTTTATAATAATATGATTATTGCTAGTAAGGCCATAGCAAGTAAATTTTATGGATGACACCATGTAGACCACAGGAAGAATAGCCTCTTATGAGGCTAATTGTGGATCTGAATAAAACTGAAAAACTGAAACTGACACCCTCCGCAGATTCCAAATCTAATGTGAGCGGGCGAAAACAAAACAAGGCAGGCCAAAAAAAACAAGTTTTCTACATTTTAAAATTTTGACCTTAATCATTGTACAAATGGTTTTGATTCAGTGGGAACATCACATATACAAAGCCACCATCACATATCACTGCATCAAAGTAAGATGCTCTCCTCTCTTCATATTTATCTGCCATCCACCTTCTAGCATGGCAACAGACATATTTGCCCATTTTCGGCATGTTGACCACTGTCAGAAGGCACCAAAAATTCTTGTTTTTTTTCCCCAAATCAGGTGAAAATTAATGCGTGCGCTGATGTCATCCATAAAAATTACTTGCTGTGGCCTAATGGTAATAAGTGGGGTAGAGGACCTTCAGAATTGGACTAGAGTACAACAAGATAGGATTTCACCCTAACTTTTTCATGTTTCCCATTGCAATGCTAGAGATGAGCATGTTTTGAATCAGCTGTGATCTAAAGCGCTTGTTATCATATGTCTGTTACTACACACATATATGAGCCATGAAAATCACAATATTTCATATCATATCAATTCATAATAGTTTACTTCACAATTCTTCACAATCAACACACCTGGTATGATGATCCCTACATCGATACATAGTTTGTAAGGCCACACCAATTTAATTTGTTGGTTCTCGTACTCGCCTCTTCGTTTTTTTCTGATTTGCAAAAAAAAAAAAATTGATTCTGGTCCTGAATCAACTGAAAAATGCTCATGTTTTGCCCCCAACAGTTGAGGAAAGTCCTTTTCTTCCTATATATACATACAGTTTTCCCATCTATCAATGCAGTGGTTTGATTAAAAGTTCAAAATTCAATGTTAAAATCTTAGCCCAGCCTTTTGTGTTGACTTCATGGCTCATTCCATAGCATTTAAGCCTATAATAGGATGCCTAGACCTGTTTTTATTTTTATTTTTATCGCCCTGTCACTTCATATTTTTTTCTGAAAAAAATCCGAGAACCAACAAATTAAATTGGTGAGGCCTAAATAAGGGAAAAAACATACATGGCAGCATCTACCTTAATTAACACCTGTTAGATCTTGAAGCACATTACTTTGTAGGATTTGTACTATGTCGATTACAGCACTAGCATACAAACATCCAAGAAGAATATTAAACATATATTCAATTATATACCACAAGTAAGGACCTTGAAATATGACCATAGACCACTATGTAGCATGGTTGCAGATCTGACACAGTATGGTTAGGTGTATTATTCTCAAACATTTAAATAGGACAAATGTAGTGCTATACGTGTGTTTCTTTTATTCTATATACACCAGAAATTGTCAGATATCTGTTGCAGCACTGTGCATGCTGTACTCCATATACATTTTACATTCAAAGTTTTTCATCTATGCATTTAGCTTCATTGTAGATAGTGAACAACACTACTGTGATTCTGTACAGTCGAATAGTCCCACTGGTCAGTAACTGTAGTTAAACTAGGCAGAAATTTCCCAATTTAGAATTTTCAAATTGTCCTATTCCTGTGCTTCAATTCTTACATTGTAGTGTTTCTGAATAGTGTATTTTGCTACCGTTATATACAGTATATATGCTTTTTTCAATGTTCGTTAGTGCTGAGAAGTTGCTCAAAGTTTTTCGTTGGCATGCAGTCTCATGTGTTTTAAGATGTATTTCTTATTAGCCACCTTGTACCCACACAGTCCACACGTGTAGCCTTGCTCATCAATGTGTTTAGCCAGATGGCGATCCAGTGTTAACTTCTTTGCAGTTGAATAGTCACACTGGTCACACTTGTAGCGCTTTTCACCGGTATGAGTTGTCATATGTTGGGCTAAGGTAGACTTTCGAACAGTGCTGTACCCACACTCTCTACACACGTAGGGCTTTTCTCCTGAGTGAATTCTCATATGTTCGGAAAAATGAAACTTCCGAGTTGTCCTGTACCCGCACTGTCCACACATGTAGGGTTTTTCACCGGTGTGCTTTGCTAGATGACTATCCAGGCTGGATTTCTTTGCAGCAGAATAGCTACACTGGTCACACTTGTAGGGCTTTTCGCCTGTATGAATTCTCATATGTTCGGACAAGTGAGACTTCCGAGCAGCCCTGTATTCGCACTCCTTACACTTGTAGGGTTTTTCACCCGTGTGAATTTTTATATGTTCGGTAAGGTGAAACTTCCGATCGGTGCTGTACCCGCACTGCCCACACATGTAGGGTCTTTCAACAGTTTGTGGTTCTGGCTGATCATCGAAACTACTGTTGCTTACAGTGGGTTGGTCTTGTGCATCGATTACTTCCTCTTTCAATATAACTCCGGTAAGAGACCCATTACAGAAGCTCTGGGGAACAGCAGTTGGAGACCCATTACTTGCCTCTGCCATGTTTGACCTATAGAGATAAAATTTAAAAAGTTAAAGCCCATTGATTAAAAAATTAAGATAACATAATGAATAGCAAAGTTATTTTATCACAACCATTTGTTTTTCAAGCCGACGTTTTGATGACCTTTTGTCATCTTCATCAGGGCAATTCTGACTGGTTTCCTGTGCACTGACACTAGATGTTACTTGGTGCATAGTGCACTAAAGGTAAGTGCACATTAAGATTACATATTAACGTAAGTGCACATTAAGATTACATAGTTTCACATTGTTTAATACTGATGACAAATAAAGGAAAAGTCCACACTGCATTGAAATCCTGCTGACATTAAAACATGACACATGTTGAAGATGAATATCATTTCATATTGACCTGTCCTAGATATAACGTTACTTGAGATAGACAAAAATTAATGAAAATGATCTCATGTAAAACTGGAAAACCTCTCCCAAAGACAAACATAGACATTTTCAATCTACTCATGTCTTGCCCCGACTCCATATCTACGTACTTAGATATACAACTTACTTTACAAAAGAGAGAAAGTATATATTGTAGCAGATAGCAACGCCTAACTCACATCATGTCATACGCCATTTACGTTCATATTCCTGTAGTAATACTAGTAGTAGTAGTCTCTAAGAATAGACTTGATTGTATTGTTCACATTGTTATTGATGCCATACATTGTACCATGTACAACTGTCGAGCAATTAAGTTCATTCATTCCCTGCCCCCCTCCCCCTCTCATTATTGCAAAAATACAAATGTAAATAAAACGTTTCCAATATTGGCGACACAAGCATGGCCTATAATTTCTAGTCCTTGTCACACCGTCTTAATTGTAATCCTGTCTCCCTTTGGTGACTCCTTGTTGTTTTTCAACATGAGTGACGTATGTAGATTTTGACTGTGATATAATTTTTGCCCCCCCCCCCGCTAGCTCCATTTTCTATCCAAGAAATTAGCCAACATTCAGTCCAAAATTACGTAGCCAATACCCTAGAAATGAGCTTTACCTTCTTAACTTTATGATAAGACAAATATTCTGTATATTTCATCTCTTTACCTGCTTTTGGTGCTGGTTTACATTCGACAAAAACCCTGGCCGGCCGCGAGCGTTTTTCCTTTCTCTGGGGAGATACTTTTTCACATTGGGCTAAGGGTAGGGGTCGAAAACGAGGCGGAGGTCACTGGAGGTCACCGGAAGTGCCGTAGTACGCGTGACGATGTACAGCCACGCTGCTATTGGACAGAACACTGGACTGCTACTCATATGCTGCAGCAATACCTCAGTTTCGGTAGTGTGGGGAGGGCTACCTGCGTCTTTCCCTCGATTTACGTGCAAAAACGTCAACTTTTACGTCTATATTCACTGCATTTGTGTGGCTCTTACCTCTGGGGACAAGGAAAAGCACAGTTCAGATCATATTTGAGGGGATTTAAGCTCTGGGGACCAGGTAACACTCCATATAACGTTACATGTAGGTAATGGGGACCAAATTGGTTATCAACGTTATATTTGTGTGGCTCTTACATCTGGGCTCTTTTTTTAGCTCTGGGACTAGGAAAGGCAGCTAA
>NW_017803976.1:2598491-2603004 GCF_001625305.1 Branchiostoma belcheri
TTGGACTTGGGTTGACGTATGGGACCAGGTGAGGACCACCTTACGAGGTGAGTTACGTGTATTTCCTTTGACTTGGGTTGACTATGGACCAGGTGAGGCACCTTACAGGTGACTGACGTGTATTTCCTTTGACTTGGGTTGACTATGGACCAGGTGAGGCACCTTACAGGTGAGTTACGTGTATTTCCTTTGACTTGGGTTGACTATGGACCAGGTGAGGCACAATACAGGTGACTGACGTGTATTTCCTTTGACTTGGGTTGACAATAGACCAGGTGAGGTACCTTACAGGTGACTGACGTGTATTTCCTTTGACTTGGGTTGACTATGGACCAGGTGAGGCACCTTACAGGTGAGTTACGTGTATTTCCTTTGACTTGGGTTGACTATGGACCAGGTGAGGCACCTTACAGGTGAGTTACGTGTATTTCCTTTGACTTGGGTAGACTATGGACCAGGTGAGGTACCTTACAGGTGAGTAGAGTAATTTTCTAGACTTGGGGACCAGGTGAGGTTCCGTACAGGTGAATAGAGTTTATTTTCTAAACTAGGGACCAGGTGAGGTGTCGTACAGGTGAGTACAGTTTATTTTCTAGACTGTAGACCAGGTGAGGTGCCGCACAGGTGAGTAGAGTAATTTTTCTAGACTTTGGGACCAGGTGAGGTGCCGTACAGGTGAGTACAGTTTATTTTCTCTGACTACAGATCAGGTGAGGTGCCGTAAAGGTGAGTAGAGTTTATTTTCTAGACTTGGGGTTCAGGTGAGGTGCCGTACATGTGAGTACAGTTTATTTTCTAGACTTGGGGACCAGGTGAGGTGCCGTATATGTGAGTAGAGTCATTTTTCTAGACTTGGGGACCAGGTGAGGTGCCTTACAGGTGAGTACACTTTATTTCTAGACTTGGGGACCAGGTGAGGTGCTGTTCAGGTGAGTACACTTTATTTCTAGACTTCGGGACCAGGTGAGGTTCCTTGCAGGTGAGTACAGTTTATTTTCTAGACTGTAGACCAGGTGAGGTGCCGTACAGGTGAGTAGAGTCATTTTTCTAGACTTTGGGACCAGGTGAGGTTCCGTACAGGTGAGTATACTTTATTTTCTAGACTTGGGGACCAGGTGAGGTGCTGTTCAGGTGAGTACACTTTATTTTCTAGACTTCGGGACCAGGTGAGGTTCCTTGCAGGTGAGTACAGTTTATTTTCTAGACTGTAGACCAGGTGAGGTGCCGTACAGGTGAGTAGAGTCATTTTTCTAGACTTGGGGACCAGGTGAGGTTCCGTACAGGTGAGTATACTTTATTTTCTAGACTTGGGGATCAGGTGAGGTGCCATACATGTGAGTAGAGTTTATTTTCTCTGACTGTAGACCAGGTGAGGTGCCGTACATGTGTGTAG
Source organism: Branchiostoma belcheri (assembly GCF_001625305.1). Taxonomy (NCBI): domain Eukaryota; kingdom Metazoa; phylum Chordata; class Leptocardii; order Amphioxiformes; family Branchiostomatidae; genus Branchiostoma; species Branchiostoma belcheri. Next base: position 2,599,885 of record NW_017803976.1, read on the forward strand.
AGTTTATTTTCTCTGACTGTAGACCAGGTGAGGTGCCGTACATGTGAGTAGAGTTTATTTTCTAGACTAGGGACCAGGTGAGGTTCTGTACAGGTAAAAAATTGCGCTGCTCTTGGGTTTAAGGACCAGGTAAGGTACCGTACAGGTAATAATTGCACGGCTCTTAGGTCTGGGGACCAGGTAAGGCACTGTACAGGTAATATTTGCAGAGCTCTTAGCTCTGGGGACCAGGTAAGGTACCATACATTTGCATGCGTGCATGTGGCCCCTTTTTATCTGGGGACCAGGTAAGGCACTACTGTATAGGTATATTTGCATTGTCCTTTATCTTCAACTAAGAGACTATACAGGTAATGTTTGTTCGTAATGGTTCATAGCTCTTGAGACCTGGTAAGACCATACACTTCAGATACGTTTGGTCTTTTGTACCTAATTTTTTGGTTATTGACATCTCTGTATATATATACTGCTGGCCTAGATTATTTCTCTTTTTTTCAGTGCATTTGCCAAAAAGGAGAAACTGATCACACAGCAGGAGCTGGAGATGTCTATGCATCACATTCTGGAATTCTTGGAAGTGCCAGCTTTACTTCTCAACAAGAACATGAATGCTGAACCCTGACTTATGTTATATTAATTCTGAAAGGTTGTTTCTCCAAATGGTAGAATAACTAGAACTTAGTAGAAGTAAATTGTATGATGAACTGCACAAAAATTCTGCATTTGTTTGTTTGCTTGTTTGTTTTCTATTTGTCTGAGTCGCATGTACATGTATAACAATATTTATAAAACTGTTTTAAGGCCATACCAATTTAATTTCTTGGTTAACGGCTTCGCCCGCTTCATTTTTTTCTGATTTGCAAATAAAAAAAAATTCAGAATCAACCTCAAAATGCTCATATTTGCCCTTAACAGTTAAAAACAGTCATTTTCATCCTACTTGTTACAGTTATTCCATCTTTCAATGCAATGGTATCATTAAAAGTTCAAAATTCATTGTTTTAAATTTTGAACCAGCGTTTACTTCATGGCTCCATAATAGGATGCCTAGGCCTGTTTTTATTTTTTATTTTCGCCCGCCCACTCCATTATTTTTCTAGAAAAATCTGTTAACCAAGAAATTAAATTGGTGTGGCCTAAGGCATAACATTTTATAGTAACTAGATTCATTACCTCTAGTACCTCTGGACATTTCCCGTATATTGATAATGCATTGTATATCATTTTTAGCACAATTCAATTATTATTAAAGCTGAAAATACACCTTTTCACTCTTGTTTCAATAGACTTTTATTTTCAGTGTAGTTCAAGTCAGTATACAATACATGAACTGCAAATACACAGCATCAAAATCATGTATCCCACCATAATACTTGAACGCACGCCTGTCATTAACAATCCCAGTACTAGTAGTGACCGAGTAAAGACTAAAACGTCTGTGCAGTTTGGAGGTAATGTACTTGATGGAAAGGACAGCCTTAATCGGAAGTTAATCCGTTTAGGACTTTTTCCATGGTTGCACTCAAGCTTTCTTGAGGAATGTAAACCTTTGTTTTAAAAAGTTTAGAGAAATCTATGCTTTCATGGCGCAAATTTCAACTGAAAATAACTCGACCAAATACGGTATCAGATATCTGGAATGAAAAACAGTTAATATGAATATGGTGATGCTGGCATCTGTATGCTATATGGCCAGTTTAACTGCCCCTTGGCATAATGGTACATTACATTAGATAATGCAGGAGAAAACTAGAGTTTAGTAGCCTGATACCCTTTCTGAGGCAGCAGTTTTCCTGGGTAGCATTTTGAAGAGAGATTGTCTCAAAGATCAGGTCATCCAAGTTAAATTTTACCAGGTAAAGTACCGTACAGGTGACGTAGGTGTGTTTCTGGGCACTAAAGATCAGGTAAGACCAGGTAAAGTACCGTACAGGTGACGTAGGTGTGTTTCTGGGTCACTAAGACCAGGTAAGGTACCGCACAGGTAACATAGGTGTGTTTCTGGGCACTAAAGACCAGGTAAGACCAGGTAAAGTACTGTACAGGTAACATAGGTGTGTTTCTGGGCACTAAAGACCAGGTAAGACCAGGTAAAGTACCGTACAGGTGACATAGGTGTGTTTCTGGGCACTAAACACCAGGTAAGACCAGGTAAGGTACCGTACAGGTAACATAGGTGTGTTTCTGGGCACTAGAGACAAGGTAAGACCAGGTAGTGAACCCAAGTCAAAGGAAATACACGTAACTCACCTGTAAGGTGCCTCACCTGGTCGATTGTCAACCCAAGTCAAAGGAAATACACGTAACTCACCTGTAAGGTACCTCACCTGGTCCATAGTCAACCCAAGTCAAAGGAATACACGTAACTCACCTGTAAGGTACCTCACCTGGTCCCCAGACCTGACAGCCCTGCAATTATTACTTGTACGGTGCAAATGTTTCCTGTATTAGCTGCCTTTCCTAGTCCCAGAGCTAAAAAAATAGCCCAGATGTAAGAGCCACACAAATATAACGTTGATAACCAATTTGGTCCCCATTACCTACATGTAACGTTATATGGAGTGTTACCTGGTCCCCAGAGCTTAAATCCCCTCAAATATGATCTGAACTGTGCTTTTCCTTGTCCCCAGAGGTAAGAGCCAAACAAATGCAGTGAATATAGACGTAAAAGTTGACGTTTTTGCACGTAAATCGAGGGAAAGACGCAGGTAGCCCTCCCCACACTACCGAAACTGAGGTATTGCTGCAGCATATGAGTAGCAGTCCAGCCCTACCCGTCACTTCCGGTGACCTCCAGTGACCTCCGCCTCGTTTTCGACCCCTACCCTTAGCCCAATGTGAAAAAGTATCTCCCCTTTCTTTCTCTGCAGCAGTGTGGGGTCAAAGGCTAACATTATTGTGAGGTCAAAGGTCATTATTTGTGCCTTGTTTCCCATTTAGTGTGCATGAGGTTCGGCCTACATTGCAAAAAGGTGTTGCCATCCACGATTGGACTGGATACCAGGCTGAGGAGTTGTAAGTTACTGGTTATAAGTTAGGCCAGGTTGATTTGATTATATGGATGACATTCCCTGAGAACCCCAAAGCTGACGCGAGCGTGCAAAAAAAAAAAAAAAAAAA
>NW_017803976.1:2603024-2611087 GCF_001625305.1 Branchiostoma belcheri
AAAAAAAAAAAAAAACGGTATAACGTACGGGGCACGTGCGTCGCTCGTACTCGCACGCACGGGTGGTGGATCCGCAGACCGCACGTAGAAAAAGGTTTACATGCACTTAAAGTTCTACGGCGTGTCTGCGTGCTCCCAAATCCGTATGATTCCGTACGGAGGCGGTGCTCACCACGCACGGATGGCCTGCGTTTGCCCACGTTTTACACGTACACAGCACGCAGAGGCACGTACGGCGGGTTGTGACCGTAGCTTTACACAGAAGAAAAGTAGCCAGCAGGTACAAATAAGAGTTGCTCCCACTACGCATCGCAAGGCTGGGTATACCGTTAGCAACCATGGTATCAAATCATGTGTGAATAATTATAAACAACTATAAAAGGACGACGGGATTTTTTACCCATTTCATAAGAATTCCGTAAAATTCGTATGAATTCCCATGGAATTCCTATGGAATGATTATGGATTCTTTGGCACCCCTGTATAGTCTCGTCTAGACTCCTTTGCAGGCTGAGTAAATCGTAGAAATCGGCCTAAATGTGGCATATCAGTTGCCGCAGGAGTTTAGCCAATGATATCTCCCTTTTAGGCCGATTTCTTCAGCCTGCAAAGGAGTCTAATTGAGAAGTTTATTGCAAATTCGTGCTCGGAGGCTAATTGCAAATTACAAAAACAACAGTATAAAATAACTAAAATCTACATGATAAAAGGTAGTTGTCTAAAGCTATAGCTATGTCTAAAACTGTGTCTGATGTGTTTGACTTCTCTTTTTTAGGCCATGCAAGACGTAATGTCCCACCTTTTGCAAAATTAGTGGGTTTGGGGAAGTTAAAAGAAGAATAGTTTTTTTTTTTTAAATTTAGTAAAATTGTGATGAATGGTCAACTCATTTCGAGCGTTGCTATGAAAGGAACAGTTTGAGATAAAGTGTATTTCGTCTTCCACAGCATTTACACTACAATATCTACAAATTCTTTCACATACAGGTAGCCTTCTATACCGGCCTCTCTCTATCTCCAGAGGATGGACGCTAACTCTAATTTTGCTAATGGCTGAGCGTAGTTCGAAATCTGCAAGATTAAGATATCGCTCTATGTTGTACATGGTTTTACACTTTGCATGGCCCTTGTAGCTCACACTGACAAATGTGTGTTACTAGTATTACCTCCATAAAAAATGGAGGTATTGTTTTTGGCGCGTCTGTCTGTGTGTCTGTGTGTGTGTTAAATGCAAATTATGCAAATGACGTACCTTCTATCGTTCTAATATACGTAATGCGACCGTGCGAGTAGGAGAGTCTTCGGTAGAAGGTAGAACGATAGAAGGTACGTTATTTTCTCTAATTCCAACAAAAATACAATTATGGCATGCGCTTTATACTAGAGAAATAATTCAAAACAATAGTTGACCAGTTTGTCGATAGAACTTGTTGGAAATATTTACATCGTGGAAGGGGGAGGGAGTGGTCTTACGTCATATCCGTGACCGTTACTAGGCATTATGGGAAGTGTGAAATTGGTGAATACATTTGTAGTAAAGCCTACCGTGACTAACAAGAAGTCTGGGCTTCTATATCCATATTTCTCCATCTACATAAACTTCTTTTGCCTTCCACACACTCACATTTACGCTACACGCACCCGTACTCTTTCACACTCTCATATTTACGTTCCTTACGCTCACATTTTATGTTCCACTCACTTGAACCCACCACACCCCTATTCTACCTCCACACACCCCTTTTAAGGCCCACCACGCCCCCTTTCTAACATGGCGACTGTCAATGACTTTGAAGTCTCTAAAACGCAGGGCTGTACTAGACAAAAGCATGAAACCTGAGCGTGGTGCCTGTTACACAGTGTTCCATTGTTCAGCTTTGCTATCGTCTGGTAGTCTCAGGGATCCAGACGGCGTGAATATTACGCTTAGGCCGCAGCAAGTAAATTCTATGGATGACATCAACGCGAGCATTAATTTTTGCCAGATATTTTAAAAACAAAAGAAATTTTGTTGCCCTCTGAAAGTGGTCAAAATTCTAAAAATGGGCAAAAATGTCTCTTAACATGCCGGAACGTGGCTGGCAGATAAATATGAGGAGTGGAGACAAAACAAGACTCTGATTTATTGTTTTGTTTTTTACTTTTATGCCGTGAAGTTTTTCATTTCTTTCATATGTGATGTTCACTGATTCAAAATCATTTGTGCAATGAAAACTTTTATTTTTTAGTGACAAATGGATGTTGTGATATCTTGCAGTAAACGTAGCACAATATAGGTATCATTTCTTGTTTAACATGGTTTACGCTGTCAAAATTTGAAAATATAGGAACCTTGTTTTTTTTGGCCCGCCTGTTTTTTTTTTTGCCCTGTCGCATTAGATTTGTGCATTTAGAGTCTGTGGAGGATGTCATCCATAAAATTTACTTGCTGTAGTCTTAGTTTAATGAAATGAAATGAAATACCAGACACATAACAAACGTATATAGAAAATTGGAGACAAAAGATGCACTACTTGACTTAGACATACATACATAAGGAACATACAAGGGTACTATACTAGGCTAATACAAAGTGTTCTAGTCACTGAGCTAATATAGAGAGGTCAACTTCTCGCTTTTTTTTTGTACAGTGGAAAATGTGGGAGCAGATCATGTTTGTGATACAGGGTTTGTCTAGACGCATCAGAAATACAAATTTATCATTTACGCTTAAGTGTTCAAAGTATGGGAACTTCTCTTTGATATAATTAAAAAGGACAGATTTAATAGTACGCTAAGAATACTCCCCAGTGGCATGCAGACACATGGGTAAATGATTACCAGTCTTTTGTCCAAGGGCTTTATAAAATCAACAACCTTTGCACGGAGTAACTAAGCTCCGGACGGCATGTTTAAGCACCTAGCCTCGAGATGAAAAGACGATTAAACACCACATTAGTCAATAATATTTGTTCTTCAATGAGTCATTCGACCTAGCGAGCGAATGCCCATATTTGGCATCGTTAATATTTAGCGTCCTAACGCATGCCCATATTTGGAGCCATGAGATGTGTTAACGTTTAAGGCCAGTTTAATTCAAATACAAGTCCACCAAATATGCTTTAGCAAAAAAAGTATCGATGAATAAATTCAATAACCACATGTAGTATTTCGACTACCAGATAGTGTTAAACTGCTGCTTTCTACATATAAAATACAAATAAAATATAAATACATATAAAATACAAACTTAATCTATAAATGAATCTAACGTATATACGTTTTCAAATTAACAACAAGTTTGACCCCAACAATGTTCTCGTGCTCCAGTACTGTCCAAGCAGAATTTTGAGGTTTTAGCTCATTTCTGGCCTGTTTTTAGGCTTTTTCTAATGGGCATTCATTTTTGCACTGCTATCTTTTTGTTGGCGTAAAAATATTCCAGTGTAAAAAAAGAAATCCCGATTAAAAAGCCTAAAAACACGTCTAGATTAAGCCGAAACCCAAAACCTCTGCTTGGAGAGTATAACCCCAGGACAATGTCCATGATGTTAAATTAAAGCGGCCCTATACACAAGGTCACCTGCCCTTTACTTAAAGCGGTGCCGAGCCAGCGTTTTTCTCACACCTGAGCGCACCTCCACTAGACTACAACCTCCACACGATCTCTCACAACCTCCCTACAACATGCCTTTCGACGTGAACAAGTCCACTGGGAAATGGAAGCATGGAGAGAATTCGGACAACTACAAGCAGATCATGGAGAAGCTTGGTACGTGTCCGTGACGTTTGGGTTATATTTGAGACATGGTTGTGTGGCCATGGGACAGTAGATACAGTTCAGATGTAAGGCCACACCGATCTAATTTTTGGATGACATCCTCTGAAGACCCTCAAACTAGTGCGTGCGGGCGAACAAAAAAAAAATTCCGGCCAAAAAATAAAAATTCTACTAAACCATAGGAATGCAAACCTGGTATTGTGAATTCGCGGCAGCTCTTAGCGACGTATACGACAAGCCGGCACATGCTCCTTTTTTGCGGAATTTATGAATCGGTACTGTACGTATGTACTGAGGACTTGAGTCGTGGAGTTTCGAATTCGATAGCCTGGGTGCTCGGCTCCGTTTTGTCGCTAACTACCATGGAGTACCCAGGCCTAGAGCCAGGCCAGAGCCTCGGTGGACGTGATTTTTTTTGAGGGCGACAGGCGAAAATCAATGCGCGCGCGGATGTCATCCATAAAATCAATTCGGTGTGGCCTAACGTTAGTTGTACAGGTAGGTAGGATATACAGTAGTCTAGGTCAGGTGTAGTTGTACATGTAAAGATGCGTGTAGCTTTAGGTCAAGTGGGTAGGAATTTCAAAACTACAAGCAGATCATGGAGAAGCTTGGTGCGTGCAAGTCACGTTTGGGTTATGTTATTTGAGACATGGTTGTTGTGTGGGACAGTAGGGGCAGTTCAGATGTAGTTGAATGCACGGTAGTGTAGGTCAGGTGTAGTTAGACTACAGAAGCGTGTGGCGTGACATGTAGGTCAAGTTGGTAGGAAAATCGAGTGGTTTGAAGAGAAGGCAGCAGCGGTGTACAACCGTTAGCCGAATATACCGGATACAAATCCCCAATGTATAGGAAATGTTGTGTCGATTACTAGATTTGTAGCATGAAAAAGCTGGCAAGCAGGTACAAATTGACTTACTTGACTTACTTGACTTACTTGACTTAACTTACAAATAGTTTTACTGAATTCATAGGAATTTTACGGAATTTATAGGAATTTTACGGAATTCATAGGAATATTAAGGAATTCATAGGAATTTTACGGAATTCATAGGAACTTTACGAAATCCATACGATCCATTACAAGGAAACATACGAATTCCGTAAAATTCCTATGAATTCCGTAAAATTCCTATGAATTCCGTAAAATTCCTATGAATTCTGTAAAATTCCCATGAATTCCGTAAAATCCCTATGAATTCTGTAAAATTCCTATGAATTCTTTGGCACCCCTGTAGCTCACAGTGGCAAATTTATGTGTTCTATCATTGCAGGCGTTCCCCCAGAGATGTGGGACCAGCTGAAGGATGCAGAATTCCCCGTCAACTCCTCCCTGTCAGGGAACGTCATGACATCTAAGTTGGAGTTCATGGGCAAAACTATCGAGAACACCCTCACCCTGGGAGTGGAGGGCGAGGAAACCGACCCCATGGGCATGAAAAGGAAGGTAAGAAACTGACCTAAATTCTGTGCAAAATATAGAGGTCCTGAACATCAATAAACGGTTAATGCCCCGCCCCGAGGTGTATATGGTGAGATAATCCCTGGTCAGGTGCGATAACCACCGAATAAACCTACCGAGTGTGCAATTCTACTGTTAGTGTCCTGTCGGTTGCATAATGGTACGGTCCAAAAAGTAGTCGGGTATTCTAATAACCGACCACTTTTGATGTTACGGCCTGATAACTGATGGGAAATGGAGCCTTCTGATTGGCTGACATCTTCTGGCTATATGATAATCATCTACATTCTATATGTATGTATTGAGACTGTGAGTGTACGATTTACTACAATAATATTGCGGTATTCTATGTTTGTTTCAACTCTGTTATATCCACCAGGTGACCTACACCATGGAAGGAGAGGACCTGGTTTCCGTGTACCAAAACTATGACGGGAAGGGTCTTACTGTTCACATGACCCGCCATTTTGTCGACGACAACACCATACGTGTGGTATGTGTTCTGAGAAGCAATGAGTACAATTAAAAGTTATTAACGTTATAACTTACCAAATGATAAAAGAAGTAATTATTATATCGCTTACCGGTACCATACAGAATTATGTAGTTATTTCTCCAATGTCATAACTTACAGTATTTGTATGAAGCTGTCGGACAAGACTTGAAAAAAATAATTTTTCTTCTAAAGCATAAGATTTTATCATGCCCAACTGCATGCAATTGACAGGTCTAGCTGCATATGTGTTAAATCTTATATATTTGATCAACCTACAATTATCGGTGCTCTTTTGTTAGTTAAGAGCAAATGTCTGTAAGGATCAAACAATGGTGGCAGGGGTCGAAAAATCGATTTGGCTCAAATTTTGCACAGTGATAGTACTTGGCCCACAACCCCTCAAAATAGCTTTCCTTCTGCTCCACATCGACCGTTGCCATGGTAACAGCCCAAATATGTTTTAGGGCCATTTTCCATGATTTACGCATGCCAGAAACATGAAAATTGCCAACGTTTAGGACGCGATTACAAACAAATGCTTGAATATATCGGAAAGACAAAAACTGTGCTGAAATGTCCAACTTATCTGCTTTCCTAAGATAGCTTTAAAATTTTCAAAAGGTCAGTTTAAAGGGTCTGGGCATCACTAAGACAATACAGTGTTTTGGGCTTTTGAAATATCCCTATTTCTGCCCATTTTTGAAGCGCTGTAACTCCAAAGATGGTGATTTTTTTTCGTTCAAAATGTAATAACAGATACATAATTATATGAGCTATAAAATGCATGTTTGTAAAGTTTGGCCAATTGTTTGGTTCTCACGTGGTTGTCCTCGAAAGTAGGTCATATTTTACATTTCAAGAAAAATACAAATTTTTGTCATCTTTAAGATATAATAAATACAATACGAAAACAGCAATTTAATACTACTTTAGATAATAAATAATCCTAATAATTGTCTATCAAATGAATGCTTGTGGAGGTTGAAGTCTTGTTTCGTCGCTGTGTAATTGTCCCAGAAAGTAGGCCGTATTTTGGACTTGTGCTAAAATTAACATTTCGGTCTATCTTTGAAGCTCTATAACTGACAAAGTAGAATGTTTTTTAATCCAATCTTTGTAGAGTAGTACATACATGTATTGTGTATCAAATGATATCTTGTTGAGGTTGGGGTTTTGTTTTGCTGTTGTGTAATTGTCCCAGAAAGTAGGCCATAGTTTGGACTTGTGTAAAAATTATCATTTTGGGCTATCTTTGGAGCTTTACAACTGACAAAGTAGGATGTTATTTGGATCCAATCTTTGTAGGGTAGTACATACATGTATTGTGTATCGAATGATATCTTGTTGAGGTTGGATTCTTGTTTCGTTGTTGTGTACTTGTCCCTGAATGTAGGCCATATTTTGGACATGTGCGGAATATTATCATGTTTGGCTAGCTTTGGAGCTTTATAAATCACAAAGTAGGATGTTCTTTGAATTCAATCTTTGTAGAGTAGTAAATACGTCTATTGTGTATCGAATGAACTCTTGTTGAGGTTGGAGTCTTGTTTTGTTGCTGTGTAATTGTCCCAGAAAGTAGGCCATATTTTGGACTTGTGCTAAAATTAACATTTCAGTCTATCTTTGATGCTCTATTACTGACGAAGTAGGATGTTTTTAATCCAATCTTTGTAGGGTAGTACATACATGTCTTGTGTATCAAATGATATCTTGTTGAGGTTAGAGTCTTGTTTCGTTGTTGTGTACTTGTCCCTGAAAGTAGGCCATAGTTTGGACATGTTCGGAAATTTTCATTTTTGGCTACATTTGAAGCTCTATAACTGACAAAGTAGGATGTTATTTGGATCCAATCTTTGTTGGGTAGTACATACATGTATTGTGTATCAAATGGATTCTTGTTGAGTTTGGAGTCTTGTTTCGTGTATGTGTAATTGTCCCTGAAAGTAGGCCATATATTGGACATTACAGAAATTGTATACGGCTGTTTTTGAAGCAGTAAATATGACAAAGTAGTATTTTATTTCAATTCAATCTTTTAAGGGAAGCACATAATTATATGCATTTTGTATCAAATGAATACTTGTGGAGGTTCGGGTCTTTTGTCGTTATTGTGCACTTGTCCCCATATTTAAACATATAAAACTTAAGACATTAGCACACACGTGCACTTCCGAACTTGAAGCCCTATAAACGCCAAGGTAGGACGTTATTCAAATTCAATTCTCTAGCAGAAGTAACTTTATCTATTGTCTATGAAATGAAGGCCTATAGAAGGTGGGTTCTTGCTTAGTTGCTCTGTACTTGTCCCCAAAAGTAAGTCATAATTAGGACATATTCTATTGTTTT